>NC_059188.1:10636980-10936980 GCF_020631705.1 Daphnia magna | reverse complement strand
CGCGTTAGCGAATCCTCTCGTTCTTTGTTATTGGCAGATATTTGTAGATAATACAGCGTTTCACCAATTCTTTGACCAACAATTACTGTGTTTTGATTGACAGACAGAGTTACCTTGGTTTCAGAGAAAAGCACATTCATGCCAGCAGCTGTAGCACAGCCAATCGAGAAAAGACTTGGTCCGATGCCAGGGACGTGTAGAACTTCTTGTAGTTCACCATAGACCGGTTTGCCATTGACAAGGGCAGTCACCTCAATAGTACCGATTCCTAATGCTGATAACACGACTCCACCGATACCGTTCACCTTCCATGTTCCTGGTGGTATCTCTCGATAGGTTGTGAAGAAGGATTTTGCTCAGTCATATGGTGTGTTGCGCCAGAGTCAGCTAGCCAGTGGGACGGACGTTGGGCCATAAGACAGAGGGATGAGGACACAGCTCCAAATGATTTTCCATCTGATCGGTTTTTGTTGAAACTGTCGTCCCTAGCTTGTTTTCTCTCTTCACTTCGTTTCTCAGGGCAGTTGAACGCCTTGTGACCAGGTTGATCACATTTGTAGCAGATAACTTGCGGCCTTTGTTCATTTGATGAATCGTGATGTTGATTTCCCCTACGGCCTCCATAATTATGATGTGTTCCTCTTCCACGAACACCACCTCGTCCGCTTCTTCCACGTGAGTAGCCACCTCTATGGCCTCTAGCAGCACGACCCTGATCAGTGTGGTTGGTTATCTGTGGCGCACGGGTGGCGAAAAAGGCAGTATCTGCAGGATCATCTTCTCCTCCATTTCGTTCGATGCTCATGATCTCTTCTCCGACTAATCTGGTGGTCAGATTGTCGATCGTTTGTTCAGCAGGAGGTACACTCTGCCAGGCAGACAAGAAAGGTCTGTAACTTGGTGGAAGTGTTGCCAGGATCTTCATGACAACTTGTTGTTCTGACACTGCAGAGTTGAGGTTTCTTAGTTCTTCAGCCATTGTCCTCACTCTGTTGACGTGACTCAACACGTTGTTTCCTTTTTCATATCGATAATTCGTGAATTTACTCAACAGCAGGTTTGCATTCGCAGCAGCTGCTTGAGCAAATTGGAGTATAAGCCGATCCCACATATCAGCAGCTGTACGACTCCTTCAACTAGCACCTGTAGTTGAGGCTCGATGTTGCAGTAGATGATCATCCTGGCATCAACATCTTTCTGATCCCAAACATCAATAAGGGCCTGATTCGTCACCACACCAGCATCGTTCAGAATCTGTAACAATCAGACCAATTTAAGTTTAGTCTCAATTAGACACAGTAGTACGATATGGCTAACACTAAACGAAGAGCACACACATGTACATAGCCATTCAATACCACACTGTGTTGATTGCAGTAGTAAGATATGACAATTCAGATTTTCTTTTGTCATTCTTTACATCACTACACATCAGTTTTCCTACAGCCGTAAGACATAGTATGTTCATGGGAACACTCTATTACATACTCAGCTGTCTTCAGTGATTTCTGTGTTATCACTATACTTTTGTTTTCCTACAGCCGTAAGATATAGTGTATTCATGAGAATACTCTATTACATACTCAGCTGTCTTCAGTGGATTTCTGACAGATCACTTTAGTCACCACATCAAGTCATATAACATGATCAATACACAACAATAATTACCTCAGCTGGTTTAAGTTCCTGTCTCAGTGTCACACGAAACAGCTTGCTTCTTTCAAGCAATATTGATATGCCATATCTCCATGAACCCCAGTTCAACAAGTTAAGTTTGGCGATGTGTCTCACCTCACCAACTGGAGGTCCAACATTTGCCATCGTTAATGTTTCGTTTTTTTTTTTCTTTCTTACAAAAAAAAACACACATTAGACAGGGGGCTACATGTAGGCCTACACAAACAACAAAATCAGCAGGTCCAATGACTTAGATGCAAAAGAAAAACTGCGATGGATTTCTACTGTACACTTAGTCTATTTGTATACTCCCTAGTCCCAGGCAGGCCTTGCATGAGGTTGTAAAATTAAAAGCCAGTATGTGCACAGACGTGTTACCCCCAAACAAAAAAAAAAAAACTGGGGCCTAAGTACTAACAATATCGAGTAATTTCAACAAATATACTTCTAGCAATAACTGGGCCCATAACCTAATAAGAAAGTTAACTCACAAGCTATCTCTCCCTGCTTCTACTCGCAGACAACGTTACTTTATTAACCCTGAACCCACAACACTTGTACATTAACACACACTTACATAGAGCAGTTATGTACGTGGGAGTTTAGACAAGATACATAGATAGGGATAATGTAAATAGAGAGACAGTACCTTCACAGTATAGATCGTAGAAGCAAGTAACCCGAGAGATATTAACAGACCTCTCCACTACAGCTGTGGAGATTAGTACTAAACCGTAGTACCACTCTGGTGGCCAAAAGGGAAAAGATGAGAAGCGGGTTTGGACTTTACTTTACATATTGTGTAACGTCTACCGTGTAACAAAAATAAAACAAACATTGATTTTCGAACCATCTGATTAAAATCTTCGGAGCTATTTGTAATACTTTGGTGTTTCAGTTCTGTAGCTGGGACCTGAATAATATTTCGGAGCTTCGCTGTAGTAGCTGGGGGCGACGTATGGGGTGGTGTAGTACTCGGGAGCCTTGGTGGTGTAGTACTCGGGAGCCTTGGTGGTGTAGTACTCGGGAGCCTTGGTGGTGTAGTACTCGGGAGCCTTGGTGGTGTAGTACTCGGGAGCCTTGGTGGTGTAGTACTCGGGAGCCTTGGTGGTGTAGTACTCGGGAGCCTTGGTGGTGTAGTACTCGGGAGCGGAGTAAGTCGTAGTGTAATAGACGGGGGATTCGGTGTAGTAGCTTGGGGTAGCATAAGAAGGCGCGTAGTATTCAGGCGCCTTAGTGGTGTAGTACTTCGTAGCCTCGTTCTGGTAGTAGGTTGGAGCCGAATATTTAGGAGCCTCAGTGTAGTAAACGGGAGCAGCATAAGTGGTAGGGTAGTATTCGGCCTTTTCCATGGCGTAGTACTCGGGGACCTTAGTGGTATAATAAGAAGCTGTAGTGTAGTATTGTGGTGCATCGGTGTAGTAGCTTGGCTTGGCATATGTAGCAGAGTAAACCGGGGCTTCAGTGTAGTAGCTTGGTGCCGAGTAGTATTTGGCAGCTTCAGGGTAATAAGCTGGGGTGGCATAGGTTGTTGTGTAGTAGCTAGGCTCGGTGTAGTAAGACGGGGCGGAGTAATACTGAGGGGTCTCAGTGTAGTAAGTGGGCTCACTGTAGTAAGACCGAGCAGCTTCAGTGTAGTAAGTCGGAGCTACGTAATACTTGGTTGCTTCTGCTTCGGTGTAGTAGGCAGCGGCAGTAGTAGTATAGCTGGGGACAGCATAGTACTTTGGGGCTTCGGTGTAGTAGCTTGGTGCAGCGTAAGTAGTTGAGTAGTACTCCGGTGCCTTAGTGGTGTAGTATTTCGGAGCCTCAGTGTAGTAGCTTGGAGCTGAGTAGTACTTGGGAGTTTCAGTGTAGTAGGTCGGAGCAGCATATGTAGTGGTGTAGTAGGATGCTGTGGTGTAGTATTCAGGCGCTTCGGTCGTGTAGTATTTCGGTGACTCGGTGTAGTAGCTAGGAGCAGCATATGTTGTTGTATAATACTCGGCCTTCGTTGTGTAGGACTCGGGAGCCTTGGTGGTGTAGTAGCTGGGGGCTGCATACGACGTTGTGTAGTAAGGCGTCGGAGTAGTGTAGTACCCAGAGGACGATCCCATCGGTCCACCCATGGCCTCTCCAGCCAACAAGGTAACGACAGCCAACAGCAGCATCGCGCCGTAATTAGCTGAAACAAGATAATACAGAAAAGGTTATCTCCTGAATCCACCTGGATGTAATAAATAGATGCACACAAGTTCATTACGATTGTTTAAAATCAAAATGAATCACAGTTTCAATTCCTACGATTAAATAATTAAATAAAACGATAAATTACTCGTCATGTTAGAGTTATAAAACACGATGTGAAGTACAACTGATGGTAGATGTCGTGCTGCTGTCCAAGTTGCTTACTACACTGAATTGAAACACCTCTGTCCCCTCATTTTATAAGACTGCAAAGTCGCCCTGTTTCAATTCATTGGCCCTGCGGTTACGACACGTGCACCTTATGGGTAGTGACGTAACAGCCAATATTCTTACCCCACCCTTTTGGCTTGGCGCTTTTGTTGTGTAGGATCACGTTTGAAAGGGCGAACATTGCTGATTCAATGTCAAACAACAATCCTTAACTTGAATATCAATTTCTCCTTAAAACAATATGCACAAGAGAATGTTAATTGTAAAACTCTTATTATAATTGTAAAACTAGTGAAACTATCTATTAATTAACCCCGATGTATCCGCTAACTGATTAATTCCAATGATTTGGCTGACGACATCGAGACAAAGAAAACACAAAAAGGTGTGATTTGTGCTGTAACGAATGATTCAATTTTTTCCTTTTCCTAGTCGGTAATTGCAAGAAAAAAGTCCTTTATTCATTGTCAAATATGAATCGTTGAAAATTGCTAAATATTAAAATTCGCGTGCAGTAGAGCAAGGAAAGAGATGTGGAAGTGGGTCTCATTGAACCCAATCTTACACCTATATGTATCCAAGACGTAAACCAACGATCAAAAATCCTTTGTGGGGCATCCATCGTGATAACTGAGCAGATTGCAGTCATGTACAAATATGTAGTTAACTAGTACGTACGTATATATATACGTACATATGTCATTAAAATTTAAAGGTTTTTTTTACAATTGTTGACGTATAATTAAAAAATATGGTAATAACGGGATTCTTTAACCCTCATTAGTCTGCCATTAATAATAAACACAGGGTCTACTGTACGTAAAAGGATAAAGATCCTGCATATAGGCCTATCGTGAAACAAACTCGATTCACCATGCCACCCTTGTTTTGCACACACATTTTATAAAGAGAAAGAAATTGAATGCGAAGGGTTAACGAGGACATTTTTGTATGAAACATCTCTTTTGACATTAATGTTATACTTCAAGAACGACTGTGATGAACCAATAAATATGGGAGATGAAATGCTGAACTATTTAAAAAAATTTGTCCTCTAATAGTATTTTGGAGCTGCTTCAGTGTAGTAGCTTGGGGCAGAGTAGTACTTTGGAGCCTCAGTGTAATAGCTGGGAGCCGCATAAGTGGTGGTGTAGTATTCGGGCGCCTTTGTAGTGTAGTATTTTGGAGCCTCTGTATAGTAGCTAGGAGAGGCATATGATGTGGTGTAGTATTCAGGTGCCTTGGTGGTGTAGTACTGTGGCTCTTCGCTTTTGTAGTAGGTCGAAGCCGGATAGTACTTGGGAGTCTCAGTGTAGTAAACAGGGGCAGCGTAAGTAGTGGTGTAGTATTCAGCTTTCTTGGTATAGTACTCCAGGGCTTTAGTTGTGTAGTATTCGGCAGCCTTCGTGGTGTAATATTGGGGTGCCTCAGTGTAGTAAGATGGAGCAGCATACGTTGTAGTGTAGTAGCTAGGTTCAACGTAATACGAAGGAGCAGCAGTGGTGTAGTAACTGGGGGCAGAGTTATAATTTGGAGCCTCAGTGTAGTATGTGGGCTCCACGTAGTAAGACTGAGCAGCTTCAGTATAGTAAGTCGGAGCTTCATAATATTTGGCTGCTTCTGTTGTGGTGTAGTAGGCTTTAGTAGTGGTGGTGTAGCTGGGGGCAGCATAATATTTAGGAGCCTCGGTGTAGTAGCTTGGTGTAGCGTAAGTCGTTGTGTAATACTCCGGTGCCTTTGTTGTGTAGTATTTGGGTGCCTCGGTGTAGTAACTTGGAGTAGCGTATGTTGTGGTGTAATAAACTGGGGCCTCTGCGTAGTAACTTGGAGCCGAATAGTACTTAGGGACTTCGGTGTAGTACGTCGGAGCAGCATACGTAGTAGTGTAGTATTCCGGGGCTTTGGTCGTGTAGTACTTGGGAGGTTCGGTGTAGTAGCTCGGGGCAGAATATGTTGTGTAATACTCGGCCTTCTTCGTTGTGTAGTACTCAGGAGCCTTGCTGGTGTAGTAGGACGCCGGCGTGGTGTAGTACCCGGATGAAGACGATCCCATCGGTCCACCCATGGCCTCTCCAGCCACCAAAGAAACAAGAACCAACAGCAGCATCTTGGCGTAGTCAGCTGCAAATTGAAAAAGAATGCGGTTTAATGTATGATCTAAACAAAGAGCCTTATAAAACATATACATCAGTTTTTAACAATATCTAAGAGTCAATAAATGAGCCTGGTTTTCCCATAATTACAAGATGTAAATCCTGAGTACATAAAACTAAACAATGCGATCATCACTTTGAAAATCTAGCTTGAAATTACGGTTCAGAACATGTTTGATAAAAAGGACAGGCTTCTTCGAGAAAAATAAAATTCATTTAAAACAAAGGTGAGATTAACGTAAGATATTTACCCATGATAATAAGTGAAATTTGACTTGGTAATGAATAGCTGGATATCACGACTCTCTCTACTACCGTTGCTGATCGATGAGTCCACTCGACTGATTCAAATTGAATTTTGTCCTCATTTTATAAGAATTTTTGTCAGCCTGATGTGCACGCCACTAGCCCATGGCATTGAAAATTACAAGTGCTATATGATGCTTACCCCTCCTTTATTGATATTTTCGCCTACCTTATGACATCCTCTTCCCCATTTCCTTCTCTTTTTGGCCGCTGGCAATTGCGATTTAAGGCCACGTATTTTCTTGTCTTAAATTTTCATTCAAAACGTTATGATGGTTAAAAAAAAGAAGGATGTGTCCCTTAATGCCATTGCAATGTCAAACTCAAACTAGAATCGTAGGATTGACAATAATTGTCATAAATAAACAATAAAGATCCTACATAAGTTTGTAGTTGCTTTTTCAACGGGTAACTGATTGAATGACAAGGGACATTGCTTAATGCTTATACGGGTAAAAACAAATCTAAATAATGAAATCTAATCGTAAATTAAACTCGGCGATTAATATTTGCGCTCTCACCTCGTATAACTCTTAGCCTATGCATTCACTTATTAGTGCTAACATCGGCCGAAGGCGATATGGAGGATTCTTGCATGTCATTAACGGTGTTCATGCGTGATGCCACACCCTTATTTGTGAGTGCTAGATAATAATTCGAAATTTTAAACATTTAATTAAGTTATTTGTTTTATAGTCAAGTCAAATGATATTCATCATTGTTTTCCCAATAATGTTCATTTAAGACATTGTGTAATATTTTCCCAGAATTTAAATGGGAGTTAGTTTTATGTCGGAAATTGCCCGATTTTTTTATCAACGTGGTTTGGTGCCTAAATTCACGGTATATAAGAGTTGAGTGCATTTCTATGTGTAGCGGCACTTGAAATGACTGGGTATGTCACCCTCCCAATGTTGGGATTGCTAGTAACCAAGAGTCTGTAAGCAAATACAACTCGAAACGTCAAGCGTTGGTATGGGATTGGCCCACCATTCCAATGCAAGGCTGAATAGAGAGGTAAGAGCTATCAGCTGATGTCACGATGTGGGTCATATAGTACAGCAATATGATCCGGGCCAACATCGTGACAGGTCTGGAGGATACTAGCATGTCATTCAAGAGCTTAGCGCAACCATTTTTTTCTTTTTTTCCTTTTTTTTCACAATTAAGTGAAATTGCGCAAACAATGAACTCTAGCTGCTAGTACCCAATTTTGAGCATTGACTTTCTACTTGACATTTTCAATGGAAAACTAGGAAAACCCACGATAGCGATGGAAATGCAGCATGAGATGAGCTTGAAATGACTGGGTACCCTCCCAATGTTGGGATTGCTAGTAACCAAGAGGGCATGGAGACTCCTGCTACCTTCGACACTGGCTACCTGGGGGGTCGACACTGGCTACCCCGACACTGGCTACCCGACACTGGCTACCCATAAGGCCGACACTGGGTACCCCGACACTGGCTACCCGACACCGGCTACCTATAGAGGGTGACACCGGCTACCTATAGTTGGCGACACTAACTACCTCTTTTTTGCTACCCTGTTACATTTAACGTAAGCAAGAATCCCATGGCCTTTTGTTTCTTGCCTGCAATTACATTTCTATATCCAACATGATGACCATGCGCCATTGGGGTCCGGAAACTTCTCAGTTGCTCCACCCGCCATAACAATCCAGTAACCACTCTTATGATCCAACCGCCGTGTATGATCAACCCACAAACGGCCACTGTGGGATTTTCTGGGTTCGCGGAACCCCTCAGTTGATCTACCCGCCACTGTGTTCGGGTGCGAATTCATGTTGTTATCCTGATGTAGTATAATTTTATTTAACTGCTTTCAATTTCTTTGCTCAAAGGTTTTTTACTTTGAATACCTTTTTTGAAATTCAATTTAATTTCGCTTGCCTTTACGTTTGATTACATTCGCGTATATTTGCCAAACATTCGAAAAGCAATCATTTTTTTATACAAGCCGAGGGCTTAGAATCGACGGAGGGTGGGGGGTCTTTTCATTGGACTATTTAGTTAATGCAAGTAAACGAATGTTTCTTACATTGAGTTGGACAGGTGGCCATTATAGGTAATTTTGAAGGGGTAAAAAAAGAAAAGAAAGGTAGCCAGTGTCGCCAACTATAGGTAGCAGGTGTCACCCTCTATAGGTAGCCGGTGTCGGGTAGCCAGTGTCGGGGTAGCCAGTGTCGGTCTTATGGGTAGCCAGTGTCGGGTAGCCAGTGTCGGGGTAGCCAGTGTCGACCCCCCAGGTAGCTAGTGTCGAAGGTAGCAGGTGTCGATTTCCCACCAAGAGTCTGTAAGCAATTACAACTCGAAAGGTCAAGCGTTGGAATGGGATTGGCCCCCCCCATTGCAATGCAAGACTGAATAGAGAGGTAAGAGCCCTCAGCTGATGTCACGATGTGGATCATATAGTACAGCAATATGATCTCCATCCGGGCAGGTCTGGAGGTTACTTAAATAGCAAGTCAATCAAGTGCTTAGCGCAACCCTTTTTTTTTTTTTTTTTCAATAATTAAAATCTAAACTGGCAAACCAAAACTTCTAACATCTAGTCCGAATATTTGAGCATTTCGTTTTAAGGGAATTTCAGATTGAAATTAGGAAATTAACATTAGTGGTGGAAATGCAAACTAAAAATTTGTTCGCTATGGAATTAAAAACTGTAAGATAAGTGGATTTCAACCTTGCCCAACTCAATGTTAATTGGCTAATGCAATGAATTAAAGCAATGTTCTATGCTACGCAACTAAATAGCTATATAAATTATACCAGACTCATTGAAACCAATGATGTAATTCTCACTATTGTTCTAGTGTATAAATGCGTTCAGCAGTTACAATGTTGTAGGGAAACAAATCGCTTTTATTAGCTTTATTTGATGCAGAATAAAAACAACGAGGGGATTAGTTAACGGCATTATATCTGTATTCAACAATTCATTTGGAAACATTTGTATGGAACGACTAGTGAATGCATAAATGGAAATACTTATCCTGGAACGAGGACTGTAAATGATAAAATCAAATCTGAATATTCCATCGTCGAGCTTGATGGACAACGCAATTTTCACGATTAATAGTACTTGGGAGCCTCAGTGTAGTAGGATGGGGTTGCATAGGTTGTTGTGTAGTATTTCGGAGCTTCAGTGTAGTAGCTCGGTGCAGCATATGATGTGGTATACTCGGGGGCCTTTTTAGTATAATATCTTGGAGCCTCAGTCTGGTAATATTTAGGTGCCTCAGTGTAGTAAGCTGGGGCAGCGTAAGTGTTTGTGTAGTATTCAGGAGCCTCAGTGTAGTAAGCCGGAGCAGCGTATGTTGTGGTGTAGTACTCAGCTGCCTTTGTGGTATAGTGTTGAGGATATAATAGCTTGGAGCAGCATATGTTGTAGTGTATTTTTGGGCCGAATATTTGGGACCCTCAGTGTAGTAAACTGGAGCATACTTTACAGGTTATATATCAATACAAAATGCGTAAATTTTTTTTTCAAAAATGTTTCTTTTTCCTATAATTTTGTTTTCATTTTGTACAATGCTCTTATCCTTCCATGATGATTTACAAGTTCGTTATTTACAGATTGAGGCGACTATATAGATCTCATCAGTGTATCATAGTTGAATTGCCAATCTGCAAGCATCGCATGCTAAATAGTGAACTTTTCATGGAAATAATTTATTTAAGAACACACTGTTTGAAAGTGCCATATTGCCATTAGAATATTCTTTTTAATTCACATTTTATTTCAAATTGACTCTGTAAGGAATCGAACCTTTACATTACAGCATACCTGGCCGATGCGCAACCAATGAGCCATGAGTCACATTATAATCTCCCTATTTTGCTCTGTGATTTAAGGCGTGTGTACATTTAGGTGTAAATGTTCAAACTGCAGATAGAATTATATTGTCAAATGGAAATTTCCTAGGTAAATGGATGAAATATGGTTCACTTTGCAGACTGTTTGGATGGCATGTTAAGAGCTGCATTTTTACCAAACAATAGTAAAATGGAAAATATATCAAACACATGAGAATGGTATATATCAATCAAAAGTAAGAATAAATAGTGGAATCGGGTTTATCAACTGCGACTCAACTATTAATCTAACCATATTCAATTAATCGCTTCAAACCTAACCGCATCGGCAAATCCGAATATGAAGAGTACTGGTCCAACCAACTTACATCATTTCAAATAACATATAAATATAGTACATTTTTGGGTGTCTGGGATGTGTCACCAGTCCCTTACCCCCTTGCACAATAGAAGATCCTTTTTTGAACACAGTACAGGACAGACAAGCAACTAAAGAAAAGGATGTCTACTTAAGCCAACCTGAAACAATAAATAAAAATAAATTAAAAAACAACATGGCCACTTAGAAGGTGACTAGTGTTTGTTTTCATAGCAGTCATGATGTAAAATCCATAAGTGGTTAACAGTACCTTTGACATGCAGGATATGGGCATAGATTATGTCATATTCTAGTCACCAGAATGATTCGAGTAGAAGGCCTTTAATCAACATAGGAGTACAGCCAGAATCGAAAACCAACTGGTTTAGTTTGCAATACACCTCTGGTGCTACATATAGAAATATCCTGGGAAAAACATTAATCACCACTGAAAAGACTTCATTTTTAAAACACACTAATCACCATAAAAAAGAAATTCTATTTTGTTCTGTTCAGATTCAGTAGAAATCATGACAAGCAACCTTATGGCAAGAAGGTTGAGCAAGCAATTAACATTCACGCTCTTTAAACTGCTATCAGAATCATCCACAAACATCCTGCTTCCCTCCAGCAATCTGCACTATCAAATAGGAAAGTTATACAGGAAATATTTCAAGAAATCATGTCATACAATAGTAAATACAATAACTAAATCAAGAGATACCCCATGTAATCCGAACCATGGTATAATAGGTTAAGTCTTAATAGAATTTGTCTCAACCTATTATACCATGATCTGAACACCGGTAAACCCTTCCTCATGGTGAATCCTTCATCAATTGACAAACTGGAGCTCAAAATTGTTCAATTGATATTGTAAATAGATTCTGAAACAAAAGGAACAGTGATTAGGCAATCCGCACATTTCTGGGGAGCTAAGGATTAACATTAAATTGCTGTCACTATCACTTACCCCATTAAGATTTTAACAAATTTCATAGAGCTGATTTAACTAACGTGACCATCGTAGTTTAAATATTTATATACGTACGTATCTAGCCACAGGACAAAACATACCCAAAAACACGCGAATAATACCAGTTGTAGAAGCAAAACAACATTTCGACCACGAGACCCACACTTTCACCGCTTTCATGATGAATCAATGGATGTATGAAATGCGTGTAGTGTAATGGCGGCGCTGGTGTAGTTCTGCTCTAACTTGTATTCAATTCAATACCCGACAGGCGGCAAATCAAAGTTTCATTTTCTACCACGTGATGACACCGCGATCGCATGGTTCCCGATTCCGGTTCCCGCTCCCGAATTGGAGGGAAAAAATCCCAAAAGATCATAGTAAGGCGCTCATTCAGCATTGCCAATATTGAAATAGTCGGTACACAAATAAACTCGGAAACCAGATTTTCAAATTTGTTTGTTTTCGGGGAAAGGAGGTGAATAATAAAAACAAATCCTTCAAACGACGGACCGGCATGGTAATAGATTTTACGCTTCAAACGTAAGCAAGATCACATTAAAAAAAAAAGTTATAGATGTTTTTTCTTAAAGTAATTTGTAAAATTTTGAAATTTTCTTCTTTTTTTAGCTTAAATCTCAAATATTCCCAGTCTCCCAAAAACTCGCATGCAATTTCAAAAGTTGACAGAAATTGGTCAAAAATCCTGGAAAGTGGCAACTCTGCTGAACGTTAGATGGCATCCGCTTTAGGTGCCATTTTCGAGTCGAATGGAAAACGAGATGGTCAGATCATTGGAAAAAGATAAACACCGATGGAAATATGATAAAATTTTTCCCCTGCTGCTGCTGGTAATTCTACTTTTACCTTAACGGGCCCATGGAAAATTCCTTGATGCCGGGTCTCGATAGCCAAAAAATCGTTTTTAAGTCTTTCGAGTCAGACCGTTATACTCGCCAAAATCGTGATTGCATCGTTAATTTAAACATGTTTTATAAGATATTTTTTGTTTGCCTCCCTGCTTTGATACGATCTAGTGGTCTTTCAGGGCCAGTCAAGTCACTATTAGAAGAGCTATCTCTGTAAATCTCTTAACTAAATATGGAAGCTACACCTGTCATAAAATGTCTTGGGGAGTTGCTGGATTTAAACTGGTGTAACAAGTTGAATTCCTTAATGTCACATGAGAAACAAGTTTTTAAAATGTAGACTTTCAAGTGATGATGTTGATGCCTAATTTTCTTGACAGGTCAACCGATGTGGAAAAAAATTCAGGAGAAAAATGAATTGAGCTGCTGACATTGGCCTATTCTGGAATACATCAGTTTGCATCATAATCAGAAAGGTAATATGGCCTCTTTTAATTCCTTATCCAGTTGTAGCTATGACTTTAGTCTGCGTAGATAAATTTCTTTGCTTTATTTGAAATTTGAGGCTGTGATAACTTTTTGAAAGCGACAAGATATTTTCTAAACTAAAGCTTCACTAGATCTACCCAAAAGCAAGCAATCTTTATTTCAACATATAGATAGCAATTACTTGTTACACCAAAAGTACCCCGCCAGGGTGTGTTCTGTTATTTCCCGCCCGAATTATTTTGGGTAGCTTTTTTTCTCTGAATTTATTAATCACATCGTCATGGTTTCAACTGCGCTAGGTTGGTTTACGTTAACGATCACATCATCGCCGTGTCTGATCCTTTTCGATTGCACTATATGATGCAGCGAGTGTGGGTGTATGTCGAAAATATAAATTACGCAGAAACCTCCATAGAAGGGAAACTTGTGTGATTAGCATCACACACACACACACACAAGAGAATTCAAACACATCCTTTGTTATTCAGATTATTTTCCCTTTTTTTTTTTTTTTTTTTTGTGTAAGGACAAGAGAAGGAAAACGCTGGAACTGTGTGCTACAATCATGACTTGAAATCTTTTGATCTATTACGATTATATGCGTCTCGCATGATTCTCTCTTTCTTGTTTTTGTTTACTTTTTTTATTTCTTTCCTTTTTTCCAAGATCTTTATTTTGGTGTGACCTCCAGATAGGGTATTGTGTGTGTGTATACATACGAGATCGAGGTTTTGATTGCGCTCGCCTCTTTTCTATCTCTGCTCTTGATAAGCAGAGAAAATAGGGGCGGCCGAATAGCGTCACGTGTCACTCTAGCGGCCGGAAGCATCACGCACTGAAATTCCTTGTTGGTTTTCTTTTTGTTATCCTTCCGTCATTTTCAGCTTTCAGCGGTTTATTGATCGCATCTAACGGGATCCGCTGATGTTGCGTTTCAAAATCCCGCCGTTAGATGGCATGATGCTCGATGGACGTACGTTTTTATTATTATTTTTTTTTCCTTAAAAAAAAAATTATTATAATCTATTCCTTTTCTTCTTATATTCTCCCCCGCTGGAAAACGATACTTTATTGTGTCATGACCAAGATGCTTAACAGGCGTCAGAAAAAAAAAAGGGGTTTGTCTTCCAACAAATGAATACAGACACACCTGTAGGCACGCTGTTTCATTTCTTCTTTCACATTCTTCTCCCTAGAAAGAAAAAAAAAATCATAACAGATGAAGAACACACTGTGCCCAGGAGCCAATCATTTTATCGTTAACGAGCTTTGCGTGTGTGTGTTTGTGCATGTGTTCTATTTTTCTAAAAAAAACTCATTTGACATGTCAGGACACCAGTTGTGGCGTGTGTTAGATGTGGATCTCTATCTCCGATCCTCGGCCAAACTAGTTGACGTGGTGCTAGGGGGATAGGTGGAGTCAAACAATTTAAAAGAATCCGAAAAAAAAAAATTTTAAGAAAAACAAACTAGATGATCTATCTGAATAAGAATGTCAAGTAGGAATATTAACAGCGGTTGTAAGCGAGCCGCGGGCTAGCCGTGTGCGGCTGTGCGCTATAAAAGAAGACAAAAATTGCTATCCATTCAGTTTGAAAATGTTAGGCAATGATACCCTCACTCCCCTTCTGCTCGCTTCTCTTGGACCGTCTCTCTTTCTCTCCTTTTGAGCGCAAAAGAAAAGTGAACTGGAAGTCGGGTTCGTGGGGCCATGCAGCCGCCTCCGGTGGCTGCCGAGAGACCAGTAGTCACTCGCGTGCGGTGGCGAGAGGACGTGTTTTCCTCCAGCAGTGACCACGCCTCTCGTTTCACGTTTGTTTTGTTTTCCCTTTTCACTAGAATTTTTCGAAAAAAAGACAATTGCGCGCAACACATTTCGTTTCAATAAGAAAGCCACATTTTTGTTTCGAATTCAACGAAGACTTTTTGTTTTGTTTTGTTTATTTTTTAGTTGGTGTAAAAAAACAAACAATTCCTTTGAGCTGTGTTGGAAAAAAAATTCAAAATCTGCCGGTTCTTACATCGGGACGCTGTTGAAGAATTTTCAACAAGAGAGACTATTATGTCACGGAGGAAGCAGAGCAATCCGAAACCGGTGAAAAGTAAGTCCCTCTTAAATTCATATTTTTTTTTAAGGCCTTGCGAAAAAATTTTGGCACAAGAAAAATGAAAGGAGGAAATGAATTTTTCTTTTGGCGAAATCGTGTTTTTGAAAAGAAAATGGCGTGGGATTTTTTTTGGGCAAATGGATCACGTTTGATTGTCACATGACTCGATATAATTGCCTGCAGAAATAGGAATGGCGATTCGATTGTTTCGAGCTATTTTTGTACACGAAACAATCGAAGAAATCACGACATTAGCATAGAGAAATTTGCGTTTAGAATTTTTTTTTTTTTATCGAGAAAAAAACAAACAAACAGCGTAGGTAGAAAATGCATTACAGCAACGATTGGGGCGTTTCCTTTCCCTTTTGATTTTATTCTCCCAACTTATTTTCGGATCTGATTTATTGAAATATTTTCAACCAATGGACTTTGCGAGTGTGTGTCTCACTTTGATGATTTCCCAATACTGAAAAAAAAAACGAGATCGCCCGCCCACTATACACAACGTGTCTATAAATGGCCAAACTGTTGAAACGGGGCGGGAAAAAAAAAATGCCTTTCTCCCACATTTTTTTTTTATTTTCTGAAATCCCGCAAGCAAATGAGAAAAACCAACAGATCGTTATATGACGCAATCGTGTATACCGGCTTATTAGCTATAAGCTCTTTCGCATGTTCTCCAACTTGCATACGCAAGTGATACGCTTCATTTTGATTCGGTCGCCTCTTGATTTGTCTTCTCGTCTCCCTTTTTATTTTTCGTTAAAAAAAAACAAACAACTGGCACTGATGGATGGCGGTCGGAAAACTCCACCACTAACTACCACAGAAAACAACCAACCCTTATCGCTTGCCACCAATCAAAACGTAGACTGTCGATTTTGGACGGTGGCCCGGGCTTTATTTTTTCGTCTTCTGTAATCTTTCGCTCTATACACACCACCCCCCCTATTCTTTTCTTTTCTTTTTTTTCACTTGTCTTGTAACGATGTATATAAGTTTTTTCTGTTTTTTTTTTCTCTTTAGCTTTCTGTCTTTTTTTTTTTTTTTGTGTATCCGCTAATTTGGTCTATTTTCGGTAGTCGCTTGTCTATTTATAGTCCCGTTTTAAAAATGGCTACTACCTGGAAAGAGAAAGAAAACAAGGTTTTCTCTTCTTATTCTTATCTTCCTTCTATTTTTCTTTCTTTCCCTTTTTTTTTTTTTTTTGTCTTTTTCTTTTGCTGGGGGTTTGATTGGGATTATGTTGATTGCTCCACTACTTGTTAATATTCATTCTAGCGGAATGTGTTGATCGGATCCCAGCGCGACCCGAATTCTTTTTTTATTTATTTCTAAATTGAGTTTTCCTCGCATTCGCGAAAAACGCATTCCTTTTGATTAGAAAAAAAGAAGGGAAAAAAAATTCAAATTGATTTTCTTCATTCTTTAAGTGTTTTTCTTTGGCGGGCAATTTGAAATAAAAAAAAAATGTTTTTGAACTAATGCACATTTGAAAACAGTGCGATGCTGTGCACCTGTTTCTTGTTTACCTATCCGACACGCAATAGGCAGTTCACTGCAAAATGTAGTACGTTTTATGGTTATATTTAGACCGCATTTTAGTACGGACGCAGAAAGATATAGACGGGCAAGCGCTGGACACAAAATCGATCGGCGGGAATGAAAAAAAAGCGACACATCCGCTCGACCATTTATTATTTTAATTCTTCTTTCGTTCTGTATCCGTCGTCGATCGCACGACATGGCGTCCTCCTTTTCAATAATTCCTAAACGGCTTTCTGCCCAGCTCCGGTGTTACGCACTACATACACTTTACATGGGGACCTAAGCGAAGTATAAGGACATTTTATTTTTATTTTATTTTTTTAAGGAGAGATGGGACTGTCACGCGGCGACGTTCCTTCTCTTTCGTGCCTTGTGCCACTGTTGCCACATTGCATTATCTAAAGTTTTAATAGATCAAAGTCGCTGCGATTCATATTTGATCGGAGATGAAGTCCCCCCCTCGCTTCATATGAAACGGGCCCAACTATCCAATCCGTAACATGGATAGAGAAAATCCATAATGATTTGATAGTTTGGCTTGAATTATTTGACCACGCCCTATTCAAATTTTTTTTCTTTTCATTTATTTATTTTTATTTTTTTAATTTTGACCAATGACTGGCACGTAAATGTTTACGTGTCGTCGAATAAATTTCGATTATTTTTTTCTTTATTGTAGAAATAAAATAAAATAATAAATACAAGACGCAGAAGAAAGAAATTCAGACGAAAAAGAAAGAAAAAGAAAAACTTGAAAGGGCAGTAGCCACCAGCGAACTGAAAATGATTTCGACAAAAAACAAGTTGATTTGTATAGTTTACGTCGATGCCGACGACAATGACGAGTTTTCCGTGTTGTTGTATATAAGGCCAGCTCTTATATGCACAGGAGCATGGCCGGCTCATCTTGATTGAAAAATCCGGGAAGCGCAAGGAGGAACGATTGGGAGAAACTGGTTTACCTCCTATCCATCCATCCATCCATCCATCCCTTCCCCAAAAGGGAAAATGATAATCTCTCACTCACTTTTTTTTTTTTAATATTTTTGATTCCGACTTTTATCAGTTATTATATTATTTTATTTTATTTTATTTTATTTTTTTAAAGGATGCGGGATTGGAAGGGGGGAGATAAGAGATGTCTTCAAGATCCATCAGCGTGTTTGACGGAAATAATAATCCGAGTTGGTCAAGAAGAAACCAAAGACTTGAATGAGGGGGTGGATGAGGAGATTCTCCTCCCGAGAGCGTCAGATTTTTTTTTATTTTAACAAAAAAAAAGGAGGAGCAACTTTATAAAAAAAAAAAACGTTTTCGGGACGGGATGGCGCCATCTCTCAACTCCCGCTGAAGCCTCTGATATGGGCTTTTGATTAACCTGCTCAACTCCCCCCAGAAAAAAATAAATATAAATAAATAAGGAGTGATGCTAGTAGAATCGAAAAAAGAAATAGAAATCATCCGGAGAGAGAGAGAGAAGAAGTGAATGCTCAGATAAGGATCATCAAACAGAAAAAGAAAAAAAAAAGGTTTTTTTTTCTTTTCCTATTTTGCATATCTTTCGATCAATCCGACAGCACACACAGAGGGGCAAAACCTTCGTCTACCACTGCTACTACCACTACTACATGGATATTAAATGAAGAAAAAAAAAGGTGGATAGATACACCAGCTACTACTACTACTATTACTACTATCATTATTATTATTTTTTTTAAACCAAAGAAAAACGGCAAGCGGCTAGCCGGACTCGAAACCGGGATAGATGTGTCGTGGGGGGGAGGAGAGAATTACACGCGTCCACATTCCATTTCGTTTCAATGCGTTTACGACTGCAAATATGACTGCGTGTGCGTCGGCTTGTCGCCCCTTTTCTCTTTCTCTTTATATAAAAAAAAAACTATGTTTTATCTTTGAAAAATATTTGTCTTGATTCATTTATGACGTTGACACTTTTGTCGGCGCATTCCTCCCCACCCCGTATACTCGTTGGTCCCGCTCGCATAAGAAAATCGTGTTGCGTTATTTATAGTTATTATTAGGAAAGAATCAAAGAGCCTTGGATTAGTCCTGATGATCTATCGACACCCAAAAATAACGAAGAAAAAAAAAAAGAAAACCTTGAGGAAAAAAAAAAAATGAAATCTTTTTCTTGATTTGAAATCTCTTGCATGCGGGCATCGACGGGGCGGCCCTGACGTTTCAAATGTCTCGATCTCCTTTGTGTGTTTGTGTGGAACTGTATAAATATCGTCAGTAGCTGAAGAACAAGCAAAAACGAATTGCTTTTCTTTTCTTTTTCGAGAAAAGGCATCGGCTCCCATCCGCCCCGCGTACCTGTTCGGCATATTAATAACGATACCTTTCCTGTATTAATCTTTTTTTTTTTTTTTTTTTAAAGAGAAAAGGAAAATTCATTTTTGTTTTGATTTTGTGGAGTGTCTTTCAAAAGAAGTGAAGGACTGGGTGGGCACACACACACACATTTGGAGGGGGGGCAAGACTCCCGCCGTCTCTCGAACTGCGATACTGATGGAAAGAGGAGATAAATAGGAAAGAAAAAACAGACGAATAACAGACGAAAGAAGAAGAGATGAACAAGAGATTTGACTCTTACGAGAAGAAGAAGAAGAAGAAAAAAAAAAGGTTTTGATTTCTTCTAAAGCTTTTCTTGTCAGTTTTTTTTCTATATCCACACACACACAGAGCAGCAGCAGCAGACGAAGAGTTGGTTATCTTTCACAGGGAAAGAGAAACACAAAAAATGACGTAGACAAATCCCGAGTGAGTTTTTCTTTTTTTTTTTCTTCCATCTTCCCAATCAAATAAGAATCGCAGGGTGGAAATAGATGGCGTCGCTCCATCCTGATAACAAAGACAGCCCCAGCAACAGAAGCAACAATCTCCTTCCCTCCCTCCCCCCAAATATATTTGAATACAGTCCGTTCAATGCGGCGGGCAGCTCTCGATCCAAATGTCCTTTCCGTGTTTCTCTTTTGTAGTATTTCCTCTCATTTTCTTTGGGTTTTTTTTTTCTTTGAGAATGAGAGAGAAAGAGAAAACAAATGCGTAAGATTATACCGGAGCAAGTTGCTCGTAGTGATCTAATCTGAATAGCTCTCTCTCTCTCTCTTTTTCTGTTATATAGCCTCCGTTGCGCTTTTATTCGGCGTGTGTGTTTGTGTATAGATTAACGAAAAACAAACACACACACACAACGGTGTGTCTTGTGTTTGTTTGCCCCATGACACCCAACCGAAAAAAAAAAAAAAGAAGAAGAACGTGACGGTATGCGGCCCGCTGGTCCAATCGTGATTCCATCCGCGTTCGTTTTCCAGCGATTTTTCTTCTTTTTCTCCTGGAGGGCATTTCGTGTTTTTCACCTTTTTTTTTTTTGTTTTTGGTTTTTATTTGCTTTCAAAATCATCAGCAAATCGACATTCAAAATTTTTTTTTTGTTTTGTTTAAAAATAAAAAAAAAATTTGAATTTTTAATTTATTTCAAAATCCGCGCCATTTTTGAATTTTTTTTTTTTTTTTTTACTACTGGTTTCCCAATATCTGATTGAAATACCATAACATTCGAATGAAAACATGCGGGATGCTTGATGATGATCGCTGTTTGTTCCCATCTTTTTGTTTTGTTTTGTTTTTTTTTTCATTGTTGTGGGTTGTTGTGCGGTAGGGAAGGGATGGTTATTACAGGCCACCCACACGGACGTATCATAATATTTTTATACATCACGAAGGCCTGTTTGTTTTCTTTCTTATTCGTTTGAATGGCTCGCGCCAAAAAAACAATAGGGGATATCTATTCCGTTTTTATTGTCGTATAAATGCTTTCCGAATGAAATTGCATCTATCCTTTTACACACACACACGCACACGCTGTTTTCTCGCTTCTTACCCCCCACTCGCGTAAAAAGGAAAAAAAATCACGTGGATGATTTTTAAGTTCCCCTCTTTTTTTTTATTTCTACATCGAATCATTAGCATATCTGGGGTCGTGATCTTAGACCAATAGAGGAGACCATCACACAGACCACACACACACACACGCGCCGTGCATTGACGATGAGCGAAGGGCAGGAGGACGCTGCGATTGGATGAAATTTGTCTTCCTTTTTGTTTTGTTTTGACTTTGACTTTCTCGCATTATTTAGAATTTCTTTTGTTTTGTTTAACCGCAATGACAATACGATGGCGAAACAATAGTGCCGGCCTCTATCACCGTAGCCGTGCTCAAGTGTTGAGAAGATCGTACACAGAAGGAAAGAAAAAAAGAGAAGCCAAATCTTGTATATCCGTTTCCATCGGATTGGAGGCATCTGTTTGTGTTGCATCGCTTCTTGCATCCATCTCGATGTGCCAACAAAGAAAAGGCAGAAAGACTTTAATTTTTTTTCATTTTTTGGTCTTTTGTTTTCGCTTGGCCATGTCCCTTCTCTTTGTTGGAAAAACAAAAAACAAAGTCCAGTTTGAGAATCTCGTATATCCGTTTCATTTCTTTAAAACATCTCATTGTTGGAAGCTCTTGTCGTTTGTAGTACTTGTTAGTTAAACATGATGTTGAAGGGGAAAATCATCAAAGTTGATGATTACAAGGGCTGATTTCTGCTTGTAACATCACGCTGGGGCACCCCGGATAGAACAATGGTCTAGTCAGCTATTGGTCGTTGTCGTACAGTCTTTTGTTTCTACTAATCGGACCAATCGGGACCACACCAAAAATCAAAATCAAAAAAAAAATGAAGGTAGTTCGGTTAGGACTGTGCCCGCCCCTTGCGATCTGGAACGTTCCGATGTCATTGCTTACATTATTATATTCCAGTTTCTTCGATTCATTTTTACACGCTGTAGAGGACAACAAGAGAAAAGTGAGTGAGTCCATCAATATATCATCTGACATATCGCTCTCGCTCGTTGGGTTTGCGCTGCCGCGGTAAAGGAAATATATTTTAAAAACAAAAAAGAAAAGGGGGCAGCCGAGGGCGGTGTGCGGGAGCGGTTGTGTCTGGCGATCAGCGATAAGCAACACACACACATATAGTCGTCGGGAATTGCATTCACGCCGTATATACACAAACAGGCAGAGGATGGAAAGAAAGAAAGATGGGGGGGGGGGGACTAAAGGGAACAGGAGCAAAGAGAACGGCGATAAATGTTATCGATAAAGTCTGGGCCAAACATCACATGCGACTAACCAACAGCCCCACAAGAAGATGATGATGATGATGGCAGCACCACCGACTTTCTTTATCGCACTCCGGCCAGCAGATTTTGTGTGTGTGTGTGATCCATTCAATCGAATTTTGATGCGCGTAATTTTTCATTAAATTTATTTGATTTTTTTTTTAAATGTTTTTTTCATTCATTTTTATATTCGGTTGCGGGGGGGGGGCAAGAAGGATCTAGACGCTGCTGGTTTATAGAAAATGATTACGTTGTCGGGTGGGGAAAAGGAAGGAGGAACAGGAGGCTGGTGGAAATAGGGAGGGGATTTGGCGCAAGTCGCTGCTGCAGAGGGAGAAAAGGGACGCGGCACTTGCACAATTGCAATTGAATTCTCTCTTACCATCTCTCTCTCTGTGTCGGTCCTTTCGCTAACTGGCGTCGATCAATACAACACATCCTCTCTCCCTCTCATTCTCCCCTCTTATGGGCCTTCGTTCTCTTGTCTCTCACAGATTTTTTAATTGTTTTTTTTTCGTGATTTTTCACGCAAGACGTGAGGAAAAATTCAACAGCTGTCCCCGATGTCGTTCACGATCGATACAGCCGATCGCCTCAACTGACGTTCATTTTGTTTTGTTTCAATGTCGCGTCTTTCGTTTCTCTTTTTCGATGGACTAAATAGAGAACAACATGTTGTACCGGTCCACCTTTACACACACACACACACACGCAAAAAGAAATGTGCGCTCACGCAGTCTCTTGTGATGTGTCTACCTCTCAAAATATATGTACCAAAAAGCGTTGCTATGGCGACGGGCCAGCCTTTCCCTCCCTGTGCACACCGTTTGCCTCCCACCCCATCACTACTTAATCAACCGTTCCACCCCCCCAACCCCCCCTTTACTAACTGCGAAACTCTTGACGACTCTTGTGTATAAAAGGGGAGGGTCTATGTGTATAGCGAGACTTACTACTATTACCACTATTATTACTCGCTCCTCTCTCTTTCTCTCTCCGGCACTGCAAATGAAGCATTTTATTTTTTTTTATTTTTAAGTACAGTTTTTTTTTTTTTAATCATTTTGTTTTATTTTTTTGTTCTTTGAACCTTTCCCCCCCTTCTTCTTTCTGGTAGTACTCCCCTCTTCCAAAATGGCGATTGCACGCGTATTGATTATATATGCATGTCCTTCGAAATCGGCGACTCTGGCCAGGTTTCAAAGTTCCAATGAATCTGGCCGCTTTCTCAAAGGCCTACACCCCCTACACTCCCCCCACCCTTGCTGTAATGGAAACGAGCCATGACAATGTCCATCCTCCTAGCTCCGAAACTGAACTCGCGTGTATGTGTATACAATTGGTAGAAGCAAGTCAGCTGTCAGTCAACTCGTCTGACAACAGCAAGGGAAATAATAAAAAATTGATCATATATTTTTTTTTTTCTTCAAAGAATTTGATTTTTCCCTCTCTTTTGTGTGTGTGTGTGTGTTGAAGCTACTGTCACCCGACACCAGGTGACGTCGCATTTCTAAAGCCGTCGTATATGTATGTATACGTAACTTTGAATTGAAAACTTGCCGAATTATTTACGTACGGCGTTTGTGCACTTTGATGCGCAACTGCTTCGCGTGATTGGATGATATCCCCCAAAGTCCTACTCGCTTTATAGTGGCTGCCTATCTGGCGCGTTTCAGAATGTGTGGCTCTCTTCATTTTCGATCTGGATTCGTCTCATTTGAATTGATTCCAATCACGCGAAGCCTCGGCTCTCTGGTTTTGTTTGACTGTCTCTGACACACGGCGATAATTCCCTCTCTGCCGGATGAGGGAACATCTCAAATAATAATAACGGACGGCGTCGCGACGCACCCGCAAAACTTGATATCAACAGTATGCCAGCAAAACTTGCGTCTACTCGCGCGTTACGTAGGCCTTCGTCGTCTATTCGGGGCCAAATAGAGAGGAAAACATTTTTTTTTCATTTATTTATTTATTTATATTCTTTAACGTATTTTATTTTTTTATTAAATAAGGGGGGTTGGCTGCATAGAGGAAAGAAGGGGGTGTGCGGCGAGATAGCGAAGCAGCTTCGTAACAGTATAAATTCCAAGAAGGAAACGATACTGACTGTGTGTTTAAGGCCTTCTCTCTTCTTCTTCTTCTTTTTTTTTTTAAATCAAAAACTGCCCGAGTAGAAAAGCCAAAATAAAAAATATAGAGCGTGTGTGTGTGTGTGTGTGTGTTTAGCTTGAAAAGCATTGTGTGTATATCTGACGCTGATGTTCGCACAGCCTGTCCGTAATCGGGGTAGGCCAAGCTGGTGCTGCTGCTACCCAACAGATACGGCCCTGCGTAACGTATATGAACGTATACACTCTTTATTATGTGTAATAGTTCTATTGAAAGAAGGAAGAAAATAAAGAAAAAGAGGGAGTGGGAAGGGGGTTATAGGAGGAGAAGAAAAATGTGTGTGTGTTTGCTCGGCCTGCAAGCGTCGGTTTCAGACTGATAAGAAAGCCTTCTATATAGTAGTTACTGTGTGTGTCTGTGTGCGCACATAGTAGCCCTTTTTTTTTATTTATTATTTCGCTTGTGTATATCCATCAGTCTTTTGCTGAGTTATGGATATTGTGTGTGTGTCTGTGTGTGTGAGTAAATCCCCATTTTATTTTTGGCTGAAAAAAAAAATGGATTGGTTAGCTCATAGAGAGAGAGAGGCGTGAAAGAGTAGCGCTGGCTACCGGTAGATAACAGAAAAATTGTGTACATTATTTTTTGATGAAGAAGAAGAAGAAAAAAAAAGAATTTATTGTTTGGTTGCACATTATCGCATTAATTCTAATTCATAACAATTTCCCCGACAGCTGTTGTTTGCTAATACCCACAACCGTTCGCTCTCTTCAGTTCAAGCCTGAGAAAAATCTATTTTAGCTTGACCCTCACGTCACTCGCAATAGAATTTAAGCATCACCTATTCATTTGAATATTCGAAAATGAAAAAAAAATAAATAAAATAATATTATTATTATTTCATTTATAGATTTACCCTAAATCTCTTCTGATCTGAAGAGTAACACATTAAAAAAAATAGACCTTTCCTCCCACAACACCGATGCCAGAAAAAAATAGAATAATGGGAGAACGTATAGTTCCAAAGGGGTTGATGAAAAAAGATTAGGGTGTGTCTATATATTTGTTGGCACAGAGGATATCACGCATTTTTTTGTTTTTTATTGTTCTTTTTTAAGAGGAGATGATCTATGCTGGGGGGTGACAGCGGGTGGGTCGTGTGCTGAAGGCAGGGACGTTTGATTATCCAACTGTGATGCATTTTTTTTATTGTGAAAAGGAAACAAAAAAAAAAGCTGTTGAACGAGTTTTTTTTTATTTAGAGGGGCTTGTATCTCGTGCAACTCACACGAGCAGCGAAGAACGAACAAAGTTCACAATCTTTTGTGTGATTCCTCCTCCCCTTCCTCTACCGTCTTTTGATGGAGATGTTGAATGAATATATATATGTATATGTAAAATCAATGTCTCTCTAATCGAACGCCCAGGGGACACAACAGGCCAACGGGACAACAACAACAAAAAAAAAACCCAAAAAAAAAGAGAGAAGAAAAATGATTGACTTTTATGTATGCGTGTTATCTCTTCTTCTTTCTTTTTTTTTTTTTCGGGAACGAGGTCGCGCAATTCGGGACCGTATCATTTTCGACGACTTCCCAGTGCCTTATCTCTTCTTGCCATTCCGTTGCAAAGCCCACCTCCACCCCCCTCCACCACCTCCTCCTCCTCTTACAGTAGTAGTACACTACACACACACACACACACACACACACAAGACACACAAGACACACATACGCGGACAAAAAGTCACTCTCAGATAGATAAGACGACAAGATCCCGTCCAGCCAGTGCATGACAACAACAGCCATCTCCTTATTCTGCGCGCTTATATCTTTTTTTTTTAAATGCATATTATTAGTAGTAGTTTTTTTTTTTTTATTTTGTCTCTTTTTTTTCTTCTTTCTGTTATGTGGATTTTAACATCCCTTTATGATTTGAATCAAGTCCGACTGTAATCTCTCGTGTGTCTCTCCGTGTTTGATTCCATAGAAGCCCGCGCCCAAAACAAAATCTGGATTCTATCCCCCTTTCCTTTTTGAAGAGTAATTTTTTTTTTGTGAAGAGTTTTTGAAGGCTTTTCATTTTTTGATGTTTTTTTTTTCTTCTTCTTCATTAGAATTTTGTCCGTAAAAGGTTAGTCTCTCCATCCGAAAGAGATTTCTCGTATATAATATACATATTTTCATATGATTAAGATAAGACAAAATCGAGTTGGAGGGGAATGGATAGAAAACAACGTGAAATTTGTGTTAGGAATTAATTGAAAATTGTGTGCACCGAGAAAGAAGAGAGAAAAAAAAATTACGCGATGACAAATCTCGTGTTGTTTGTTTTGTTTTTTTCAAATCCAAAACGAGATATAAAGGGAGATTGATCGTTCATCGAATTGGAATAAATATCATCGTTCGTTTGTTTGACAGGCAGAAGCTGAAATAAAACAGCTGTGATTTCGTTTTTTTTTTTTTTATATTAATTATTATTATTATCTTTTTCTAAATTTTTAATCTTTGTGGGGAGGTAGTGCGGTATCGTTTCCCCCTTCCGGCTCCGTGTCTTGTGATTTGTACACAAATCTACGTGCGTGACGTTTATTAACGTTGCAGTATCATTCGACGCTATCTGGAAATATCTAACTAGGTGGTGACATTGTTTTCATAATTAAAACTCGGTGGGGTGGTTAATTAAACGCCATCTACCGATAAATAAAGCAAACGTTTCGCTAATTGCCGTTAGATGTCGCTACCTACGAAACGGAAAGGCCCTTAATATTACAGGATAAAAATACAACCTGAATTAAAACACCCTTTTTTAGTTTCTGTAAAAAAAAAAAAAAAATAAATAAATATCTTACGCAATCAACTCACACGTACATTTAAAATGTGTTTTTTTTTTTTTTTTTTTTAAATCATATCCTGGCCGGCATTTTTTTTTTTCCTTCCTCCCTTTTTTCTTTTCTCCTCTTCCATCGTTATCGGCTTTCTTGCAAGACCTGGCGCGCATCGTCGAGGCATATCAAAATCGCTGCTTTATCCCCTCACGCAAGGAGAAGCGGATTGATTTCTCCACCTCCTCCTCATCCCTCGCCTGCCGCAAAACGGTTATCTCACTCTCGCAGACGCCATCGAAACACACGCACACACGACACTGGCTTTGGCTGATGCTTTGCTTGTTCGTCTCCCTTATATCCTCGTCATTCTAATCGAAACTCTATGCAGTACATGTAATACACCCACACACACACACACTGACTTCATATGAAAATGATTTAAAAAATAATAATAATAATAACAATCTGTTTCTTTTATAAGAGACCCTCGGGAGAAAGAATGAGGATCCTTGCATCATCATCTATAACCCACATATAAAAATGTTTTATTTCCTCTGCGTTTACATCTTGAGTAGTTGTGTGTTATCACCGTAAACATCTTTCAGACATTTCTATTTCCCCTTTTTTTTTTTTCTTTTTCTGTACTCTTGCTTGCCTTTAACTCTCTAGATAGGAAACTTTGATATCGTTCTTATCTCGGCTGGGATTTTCATGACCGGCTTATCTCTCTCTCTCTCTCTCACATCCTGCGCGCACACAGACTCGCACAACCTAACCGATGTTCTTGTATTTATTTTATTATTATTTATAAAAAAAACTATTTTTTTTTTTAAACAAATCCGATTTATTTTGAAGATATTCATTTTTTTTGTGCAATGGGAATATGGAAGGATAGCTGACTGCGCGCTGTTATCTCGACTCGCCTAATCGTAACTTACAATCTCGAATGCTTTGATATCGATGGCATTACTCCCCTTCCCTTGAAAAGAATCTCGACCGAGTTACAGAGCGATGCTGCCAGAAAAAGAAATGGATCTTTCTTTCTTCCTTCCTTTCTTTTTTTCTCTCTCTCCCCCCACGTAAAAATAGAAGCGATGCAAAAATATAAATTGTTTGATCCTTCTATCGACTCTTGGACAACAAACAAAAGGGGGGGACCAATGTATAGAGCCCAGTAGGGAAGCCATAGCGACGAGGTGAGAGAAACAAGGTGACCGACACCTTTAGAAAAAGAAAAAAAACAACATCGGAGCAAAGAGAAAGGAGACAAGTCAACACTGGAAGGATGTCTGGGTGGTATGGTAGTAGCGGTAGTAGTTGTAGTAGTAGTAGTAGTTCCCCCTATGTTGCATTTCTCGCCATCTCCGCTACACACACACACACCAATAACACGCCAATGCCCAAAGAGTTTCCTGGGGAGCGAGTGTCAGTGTTGGACCGACCTCCGGCGAGTGAGGAAGCAACCAAAGAATAAATTTCAAAAAAAGGGGGGGAAAAGAAAACAGGTTTTTTTTTTTTTACCGTGTGTGTGTGTGTGTGTGTGTGTGTGCAGAGGAGGAAAGAAGAGTTGGTTTGAACGTAGCTCTTATTTGTTTTACATTGACGTTTGGTGACGATGTTTCAGTGGCGCGGTGAAGTGATTCCAGTGAATTTGTTGCATCGCTATTTTTGTTATTGACCAATTGTCAATTGTTTGCCATTCGGCCGCATACGGCGCTCTCGTACGTATTTCTTTTCTTTTCCTTTTTTTATGACTGCACTTCTCACTTAAGTCATCAAATGTTGGCAGCCGAAGTAAAACCGTGGCGTACGATGCGATGCAATAATAATGAAAGGCGCATGTGTTTGGTTTTTTTCGTGGTCGGGAGTGAACGAAAGATAAAGCAGCATTTTTTTTGTTGTTTTTCACGAAGAAAGTCGTGAGACATGAAGAGGACACACTCGCTATGCAATCGATTCCTCATTATCTATTTTTTTTTTTTGTTTTTTGTTTGGTTGTTTTTCCCCGATTTTTGTGTTTTTTTTCTGCCCGCGTCCCGACGTGCCTTCTTTATCTTTCCATCATCTGCCTAGGCTTTTATGCCCCTCTTGTTACTTAGCCATCCTACTACTACCACCTCTATAGCACCACCACCACCACCACCCCAATACTTTCTTCTTAAAAGTTCTTTTCCTCTCTCACTTTTTTTTCTTCTTCTTTCCTTTTATCTTGATGAGTTGGCGACTGGGGGGGACTTGCTTATCGATCGATCGTCAGCAAAGATAAGGAGGAGCTTGCTAGCCGTTTCGTCCTACTCCGCCTCCATTATCCGCCGTGCAGTCATCCCTTTCGTTTTCTAATTCTTCCCCTCCCTTTTTTTTTCTTTGCGAAAAAAAAAATAATTTTAAATGTTTTTCTGCTATATATCCTGAACGGAGAATGCGCGTCATTTAAAAAAAAACAAATATTTAAAATTCCCGCCTTAAAAAAAAAATAATAAATGTTATAGATATATTTTTAAAGGAAGAGATGCTGCAATCATTTTAGTCTTAAGCCTCTAGGGTTTTCTGAAAGATTTTTGTTTTTGTTTTTTTTTTCGTTCATGGCGGATGATGTCATCCTTTGAATGTGTAAGATGCTAATCAACATATGACCCCCGTCAAGCATCTCCAGCTCCCATATGTCTGTGTCTCTCTCGTCTCTGTGTGTGTGTGTGGAGTGCGTGTATTTGGTAATATCAAATTCTTTTTTTTTTTTGGTTCCTGTCAGACGGGAACGCCGCCGTTGCGGCGGATAAACATTCCCTTTCCCCATCCGCTTGAGAGCGATGATATAGAAAAAAAGGCGGCAAAGTGATTTGAATCGCTGGTTTTTAGAAGCTTAATCTTATAAAGCCGAATGATTTCGAAAGAGAGAAGAGAGAAGCTTTCAGGCTTATCCAATCGATGGATGAAAAATGCGGGCACTCTCTCCCGACTCGGTCGAGTCTCCCTTGCCAGATTGTCCTCGGTGTTATGTTCCTTATCGCATCAAAACGACCCTCGTCTATATATTCCCTCTTTTTTTCCTTTTTGTTTTTTTCGTTTGGTTTTGTTTGTTTTTTTTGGTTACACACACACGGCCAAATGTGCCTGTGAAAGACAGAAAAAAGAAAAACAATGAAGGAACATGTTCAAACAGAAATCAAAATGTAAATGAAAAGAGCAAGTGAGGAGCCAAAAGAAGTGTAAACAGTTCATTTGCTTGGCGTTGGCTGCGGGATTGACATCCCAAACCGAGGAATACATGTAATCTTTTTTTGATGGGGAGACAACAACAAAAAAAATAAGAATAAGATTAAAGGGGGGAACTCAATAATTTGACATGTTGAAGAAAAAAAAGAAGATGGTTCCGTGTGATTGAGTTTGAAAAGCGCGCGCTGCATCGTCCGCTTGACGTCACATGGAATATCTTTGCTAGTCTTATCCCCCTTGTATTTTTCTGTCACACACACGCGCGCGCGCTCGCCAATGTTCTATGACAGATCCGCTAAATCGATTGGATACAATTACGGTGCGCATTCACCGCCACCATCGGATAATATTAAAAAAAAGGGGGAGGGAGGGAGTTGATTGCGGAACGCGCCTTTCGTTCCAGCAGAGTGGTGATGATGACACGATACTCATCCGGGGATACTTGAAAAGAAAAAAATGAAATAATAAAATTTAAAATAAAAAAAGGGGCTCTGGTCGTACGTGAGTTCTTTTGATCTTTTGATGGAAGGCGTCCGATCCGTCGGAATCACAAGGACCTCGTTGATCAAAGAAGTGGACAAAATGTCACGCTACATTTGCCCGGCGCGTTCTTTACTCCCGTCACGGTTCAACTTAAATCATTTCTCTCTAAAAAAAATTTTTTTTTTAAATGCCACCAAATTTCAAATTATTGGATCAGTTTCCAAGTGCCATCTGCCGTCAGCTGATTTTCAATTTCAAATAGTGCGTGTTAGCGTATAAGGCGACGCACAATGTACGGTGTCAAAAAGCTGTTCTGCAGACGATGCTATCTGCCAATGGCGACTCCATCCATCTCTTAACTTGCATCTCAGATTTTTGTTGTTGTTGTTGTTGTTTTTCTTTTCTTAATTTCTGGATGGCAGCCCAAAAAATCTGAAACGGATGGAAAGAAGAAAAAAAGAAAGAAAAAAAAAAACCGCGAAAATAAATCGCATCCAGCGCAAAAAAAAAGCAGCAGGGAAGCGCTCTCCTATCAGCTGATGCATCACTGAGCCATAAATTATAAATAAATGAGTATGCGCGCGTGTGTGTGTGTCTGTGTGTCTGATAGGTGAGGAGCCCGTCTTAAGCTGCGTCCGCTCTTAACGCCCGCGGCCGTGGTGACCGTTTCTTCTTCTTCTTCTCCTCTCTTCTTTTTATTCTTTTTCACATATCGCGATAAAGCCATCATCCATCCGCATTCCGTTCGGATCAATTTCATTTTGGCTTTGATGGACGACATTGTTTTTCTCTCTCTCTTTTGTTTTTATGATTATCCCGGCTGTAGCCCCCCGTTTTATTCAGTCAAACGAAACCAAGTGGAAAGAGACCAGTGAGCTTATTTAATTTTTTTTTTATTTTAATTTTTTAAAAAGAATAAAAATCCCGCACGCGCCCGCTTCCTTTTGCACCCATCGCGTTCTTGCGGTGGATTCATCCGGGAATGACGGGTGATCCATAACGCGCACGCGCGCGCTCTTCTACGCTTTCAAATCGCCCGCCCGCCCTTTTTTTTTTGTTTTGTTTTTCGTGGTTCTACCCGGTGCCCCCCTCCCTCTTTCAACGTCGCATAACAATCTGAAATATTCACGCAGCGCATCGTTGAATTTCCCCGCTGGCTTTTATGATTATTTTATCATTTTTTTTTTTTATTTTCGTATTTCTTCGTTAAGTAACACAGGTGAATTGATCAGAAGAAGAGCGGCTTGCAATCTACAGAAATGCATCTCTAGAAATAATGTTATAAACTTCGCATTGCTAGCGATCGTCGATTCAACTGATTTCATTGGCGGAATTTTGTTTTGTTTCTTTTCTTTTTAATTTATTCTTTCTTTTTTCTGTTGTTGTTGTTGTCTTGATCAGGAGACGACGAGTTACCTGCTGGAATGGACGACGATAGCCTCAATGGCGGCGATGCAAAGTCGTCGGCATTGTCGATGGAAGAGGAGGAAGAACTGGAGGAGGACGGTGTCAGTTTAACGACGACCAGTTCCAGCGCAGCTGCGTCCCCTCCGCCGCAGCCACCGCCCGCCCATCCGCTTCCCTCTAACCGAGGCCGACCTCCGTCTCGGCCTCCGTCGGAGGAAGCGGATCAGCCGGCCATTAAATCGACTGTTGGCAAATCGCGGATTGCGCCTACGCCGCCGCCTCCGCAACAACAAGCGACGGCCAATATGGCGGCCGTCAAGCGGAGGCGCGAAATCGAACAGGACGAATTGATTATCATTCCAGGCGCATCCAGGCCGTCACCGCCGGCCCAACTCACCGTTCCAGGTCTACCCACTCAACATCCGCTGCTCAGCGCTGACCTTCTGCACAGCCTCCAGTACTTTGCATTGTTACGTCAAAGTATACCCAATGGTAAGTTGACTCCCTTTTTTCTTTTTTCTTTTTCGTTTTGCTATCGTGATTCATTTGTTTGAACGTATCGTGTGGGTTACAAGAACCGGAGGGACTTGTTTTCCCGTTCTTTTTGTTTTTTCTCTTCTTCTTGTCGTAGAAAAAAAATGAATCCAATTAATGGAATGGGGAAAAAATAATAAAAAATAAAATAACACAATCATTGATGATGATGCCGATAGATGTTTAGCCAGAAAGAGAGATAGGGTTACGTCCGTCATCCAAGGCCGACCGGATGTGTTTCGATTGATCTTTCAAAGAAAAATAAATGCCCCAACCGAATGGGATCTGTTTGATTAATCAGCTATTTAGAAAAATTGTTTTTAATTCTCAGATATAAATGCATGGCTTCGTTGTCGATACGTGACGTCAAAGAAAGTCAGTAAAAAAAAAAAACACTAACACGTCTAGTCTCTTGGATTTGTTCGATTTCAATTCTGTGTGTTTGTGCAGTGATTATGATTACGGAGGCTAAAATCCGCAGTTCCTTCCGGCCAACTGAATATTACAGTTGGATGATGATAACTAGTCGCTGAGTGAAACCTTCTTCTCTCTTCCTCCTCTCTCTCTCTCTCTCTCTCTCTCTCTCTCTCTGATGTACATGTTTTTGGCGACGTCCATATCAGCATCTCTCCATTCAAGGCCGTCCTCCCCCCGGAGAGAGGGCAAGAAGGCCGGTCCAAATCCCCTCCACTTCCAGCCTTTTCGCTAGATCTCCTTCCTCCACTATATATTATCCTGAATGTGTGTGTGTGTGTGTATATATATAATACGAGAGAGAGAGAGAGAGAGAGGAGTCGGGAAGAGAGTTAGCTAGTATACAGATTTATCTACATCTTGATTGCGCCAGCTAATGGAAACTGAACACGGCACCGCGACACACTGAACGCATCAGCGGCCAATCGGCCATCAGCTGCGTATTATCGCATCGACCCAGCAGCTGCATAATGTATTCTATACCAGTTCCAGTTTTTTTTTTTTTTTTTTTCTTTTTTTACAAGAAGAAAAGAAAGAAGAGAGAGAAAATATAAGGAACGCAGAAGAAGATAAAAGATGACTGGCCCTCCCGACTCGTTTTCAATTGTTATCGCTCAGAAACATCAAATCTCAATCGCCGGGAATGATGATTTCAAAGCTCTTCTTTTGATCCATTTTCAACTACCATTTCCCTTTTTTCTTTTCTTTTCTTTTCACAAAAAAAAAAAAAAGGAAAAGATAAAATTCTGTTTTATGCAAATTTTTTTTTAAATCTCCCTATCAGTTAAACTGGATTCCGTTGAATTGTCTTTCTGTCCGTGTATTTCTGTGTAAGGAACAGGGGCAACAAATAATTGACAACTCATTAATTTGAAACACGAAATTTTTTATTTATTGATTTACTTATTTTTTTTATTATTATTATTTATTTATTTATTTATTTATTATTTTTTTTTAAATTAAGGTTCTTTGATGAATTTGCCCGTGGCACCTCCACCTCCACCACCGCCGCCACCGCCGATTCCGAATCGATTATCTCCAACGCCTCCGGCTAGCAGTAAATCATCAGGTAACGAAGAACATTTTTCGTTTCCCCTCCCATTATTATTGACACCACAATTGTATGCAAGGAATGAATTATTAACATTTCTATTCATTTTTGTTGTTGTTGTTGTTTGATTTATTTATTAAATTTTTATTTCTATTTATTTATTTTTTATTTTTTCAGCTGGATTAAATCATATGTGCCCGTCGTGCGGAATCTGCTTTAGTTCGGCTTCGACCCTTAGCGCCCACGCTACGTACTATTGCTCCAAACGACCTCAAGTGTCACCGGCCGCAGCACCTGTCACCAGCGCGTCTCCGCTTCCCACACTTCCGACGCAGCCGGAAATGATGGCCAACGTTGCGCTGAGTAACGGCAGGAGTCAAACTCCCGAGCCAATGGACGAACTGGTGAGGGAAAGAAAATAAATAAATAAATCAAATGATTCCATTTATTTTCGCATAATTTAACGGATATTTTATTTTATTTTTTTTTTTATTCCATGTTTTTTGTGGTTTTTTTTCTGCGGCAGTTGAACGACCGTCCGTCGGCCCCCAAGATTAGACGCAGCGGACGCTATTACGCCTGCCCGTATTGTTCGTTCAGCGCCGATAAGCGAGTCAGCCTCAACCGACACATGAGGGTTCACGTTGGCCTGCCGCTTTTGGCCACCCATCCGGTCTCACCTCCTCCGCTTCCGGCTGGCCATTTGGAAACGTCGCGTTCCTTATCGTCCGACAGACCGACGGCCGGTTCTTCTCCAGAATTTCGCGCCATTAACAAGTTGCAGGAAGAGCCGGCCAGCCGGTCGGATGCGGGAGCCGATCGTTTCTGTTGCGATTGCAAAATCCAGTTTTCTTCGTTCAAAACGTACCAGGTGCACAAGCAGCACTACTGCCAGTCGAGGAAAGTGGCCGGCGCAAACCTACCGGCCGGATCGCCTGTCCCGTCTTTGGACAAATCCATTCCAGCTGGAGAAAGCCTGGCCGGACGAGCTCAGAACGCGGGCGGAGGTCCTATGACTATTCTGATGTTGCCGACTCATCCGCCGATCGTCATTCCGTTGTGCATCCTGCAGTCGGCGCGTTTGCTAACGGCTGATCAGCCCATGCCGCCTCACTCGGTCATCGTCTCGCCGCATGGAGATATCCAGTTCCGCGCTGATTCGCCCGAAGAGCCACGATCGACGGCCTCATCGGCAGTCGTCACTCCGGCGGCTTCGACTACCCCGGCCGCTGTGCTGGCTTCTGTTCCAGTTGTTACGGTAGCTCCATCCGCGCCGGTCACCCCCGTTCCTCCGGCCACATCTGTTCCTCCGGCAGAGCCGCCCCTGACGGCGAATTCTGCCACCGTTCCGCCGGAAACTGCGCTGGATCTCAGTTCTAAAACGAGCGAATCAGATCCAGCCACGGCGGAGTCGTCCAGGAAGGAGCCGCTAACGAAGGAGTCAGTTGCCAATAGCAACGCGATCGGAGGCATCCGCATTAGGGAGGAATTGGCCCACGTCAATCAATCCAGCCCCGACAATGCATCGCAACAGCAGCAGCCGGCGCTTCCGTTTCTTCCACCCAAAGTATTTGCCGAACTGGAGGCGCTGGGCATGTGCCTGGGCGTCCCTTCCGGCCACGACATGACGTCCAATCCGGCCCAGTGGCTGGCCATGCTGGAGAACGCCGTTTTGCAAGCAAGTTTCAAAGCCCCGCCCACCGTGCCCGTTGTACCTTCGTCTAATAAAACGGATTTGATCCAGCAGGCGCAGCGACCCAGCAGCGCCATCCCTTGCGAAGAGTGCAACATCAGCTTCCGGCGGATGGAAAGCTACCTGGTCCATAAGCAGTACTATTGCGCTGCCAGGCACCAGCAGCCGGGCAGCAAAGAACTGCCAGCTCCAGCTGCGGAACAGGTGAACGGCAATCAGCCGGAAGAACCGGTGGCAGCTCCTGCGATCCATCGCGATCCGGTCATTCAGCGGGCTAACAAACACGCGTGTCCGCTGTGCGGAATCGAATTCGAATCCGCCGTTGTCCTACAGGCTCATCGTAGCTTTTATTGCCCTAAAAGGGAAGTCGATCCGGCGCTTAAAAATGCTGCCGATGTTAGAAAAGTTAATGCGGAATCTTTGGCAGCCTCTCCCAAAGCATCCGGCCCGTCTCCCGGTCACAATGGTATTAAATTATTATTATTATTTATTTATTTTTTCCACTTTGAAAGCCGTGAATTTCTTATAAGTCATTTATTTATTTTATTTATTTTTTAAAAATTCTGGAACAGGAAGCCCAACGGCAGGTGGGTCGGGATCAATTCAGCCGCAAGGATGGAAGTGCCCGTGTTGCGACGTCGTCAGCCCTACGGCCGCGTCCGCGCAGAAACACGTAGAGACGCACTCGAACGTGCGGGCGTTCCGCTGCTCGGTGTGCGGATACCGCGGGAACACTTTGCGCGGAATGCGCACTCACGTCCGCATTCACTTTGATCGCCGGAATGCGGATCTGTGTGAGGATAATTACATCTCTTGCATAATGGGCGGCACGGGCGCCGTGGGTGAATTCAATCCAGCAGCTGGCGGAATGCCGAATTCGCCACCAGATGTCGATCAGATTTTCAAATCGTTGGGGATCCCGCCCGAAGTGTGCGCCAAAGTTCTTTCCGCCGCGCATCCGCCGAGCGCGGATTCTTCGGCTGGCAACGCGAGGGACAGGCGCGAACTTGGCGGATCGTCGCTGGCCGGTCTGCAATTTCTCCAGCTGGCCCAGCGGATCGCCAATCACTCACCGGGTCCGACAACCGGAGCCGGATGCCGATCAGACAAGTTATTTCTATGCGATCTCTGCTGTTACAGCTCGAGCTATCGGGGCAACGTCATCCGCCACTCGAAATTGGTTCACGGTCGAGAAATTAGCGAAGTGGCCGTCGTCAGTTCCAACTTCCTTCAACAGGCCGTCAACAACAATCCGGCGGCGATGGCCAAACCGCCTTTCCCGGATCCCAACGTGCCCGCAAATCGGATGAAGACGATAACGGATCATTCGCCTCCGCCGCGGCCGGCCCTAATTAATACGCCGTCATCGCTGCCGACGAGCAGGATGATGTCGACCGGCTCACCGGACGAAGCTATTCAAGTGAAGATCGATCCGGATGATGTCATGATGATGCACCAATCGTCGACTGGCGGCTCGAATTCATCGCATTCGGGCGAAGGTCACTCGCCTCCGCTGAGCAATTTGACGCCGGATTTCCATTCGGGTCCTGCGGCCACGGCCAGCGGAACTGATCCCTTCCGCAAGCACTGCAAATCGTGTAATATCACGTTCACCTACATGAACACATTTTTGGCGCATAAGAAGTACTACTGCTCTAGTCAAGCCCCTCTAGAGGATCAGGACCGGGACCAAGACAGGGACGAAAATCTAGACGAAATGGACGACGAGGATGACGAGTTGGAGGCCGAAACGTCAGCAAGTCCTCCACCGGCTCCCGCCCATCACTCAGAGGCCACGCCCACATAATCCCCCCTACCCCTCCCTACCCCCAACCCACATCCCACGTACATTTTGGAATTTTTATATCATCATCAGTGTCGCCCTTCCTTGGTATTCCTTCTCATTGGGGCCGTTCTTCTTCTTCTTCTTCAACAATCCATTTATATAATTCGGTTTCATTTTGTGTTTTAATTGGCACGTTGTGTCATTTGTTTTTGTCTTCAAATGTTCAGGATTTCTATTTCGACATATTGAACTTCAAATCGATATCAACTGAAGCATATCTATTACCGATGTCTCGTTGTGCTTTTTATTTCGAGTCAGGTTCAACACTTAATCATAATTAAGGGAAAAGGGACGCTATGTGCAATCTTAATAATCTATTCGTAATACGACATTGTCATTTTTTTTTTAAGTTGTGGAATTTTTTGTCCACCACTTCTTACCCCCCTGTCGAAAATCATCATCTTGAGAGTTGTGTTGTTTTTGTTTTTTTTTTCTTTTTCTTTTCTTTCTAATTTATGGCACAAAAAGAAGAAAAAAAAATGTGTGAAATCAATATTCGTGTCAGCATTTTAATAGGGCTGATGGAAGTGATCTACATATCTATAATTTGATGTTTATTTTTTGTTTCTTTTAAAACACAACTTCGATGTCTTTATTTTGTGTTTGGTTTTTTGTTTGTTTGTTCGGTTTTTTTCAAATTCCAAGTATATTATACGCAGAGGTTGGAGTGATTGAGGGCTTTGTTGCATCAAATGTGGTATATCGTGTAATAGGGGAAATCATCGATGTAGATCATCTCCACCCTCCCTCCCATTCTCAACACAGATCTATAACTCAGTTTATTGGTGAATCAATTATGCTCAGTTGTGCGTGACTGTCTGCGTACGTGAGTGTGCGTGTTTTTTTAGTGTCAAATACAAAGTCGTTAATATTCTACTGGTCTAGCTAAGCTACTAGACTACTGTTGACGCGACTGGCTTGTTTTGTGACAGGATCAACAAACAACCCACGTCATGGCGGGAGTTTGTGAAAAATTAATTCGTTTTTTTTTTTTCATGCAGGGGATCAATGGACAGGAAGTTCTTTTCAAATTCCGCTTCCTTCGATTATCGATTCGGCGTGCAAAGGTATTTCACGTTATTACATTCGCCAGTAAAATAAGAGGTTTGTAAATTGTAATCTCCCGTGTCTGTCTTTGTTATCTGGTTTGGCGCTGCTGCATGCACTTCCAGCTTGTCGTTCCACAATTTAGTGTACTGCATCTGTCAGCCATGTAATGGCGTCGTTGACCTTTGACGTTGGGTACCGAGTGTGACCATCATCGTTTACTCTCCCTTGCATTGGTTTTTAAAACTTGTGGCTGCCTAAATGCTTGATACAATTTGTAACTATATTACCTCAATCGATCTATTTATCTCTGAACTATAGAACATTATCTATAATCGATTTTAGTTCATGTCGGACACCCGAAGAAGTTCATTTTTACTTCTCTCGTTCTTAAATGAAAAAATAAAAAGAGGAGCTTGGGAAATCATTTCATTAGCCAAAACAAAGAGGTAACTGGTGAAAAGTGACAATTGATTAATGGTCAACAATTTAAAGGTGATAAATGTTCTTTCTAGATGTTAAAAAGCTGTTACTGAAAGCGTTGAAAGTGTTGTTGAAACTAGGAAAATGTTGAAATTTATGAAACTCAAAGTGCTTGTCGATCCAGAAGTTTCTGCTGATACCCTTTTGCCGAAAACTTCACCACAGGATGAGGGGTAAGTTTTGGTGACAAAACGAATCCGACGTTCCAAACCGATTGTGATGGACGGCACTCTCTCCATATAACGTATGATCGCATCCGCATCTAATATACCTATGCGTATCAAATAAATAAATTTTTGTGTTTATTGTTTTAGATTGAACTGGACATCGAGTTGGCTTTGATCTTACCAGTCAAAGTGTGCTCAGTGATGTTGCCTTTGATATCGAACCCATCGCCACCATCGGCCAAAAAGCTAGGCATCGCCACGTCATAGATTTCCTAGTAAATTACATTTCAAAATTCCAAGATATAACAATGAACAGCTGTTTTATTAATAAATGATATTAGATTGTCAACCTTGGGCTGGACCGGACTGTAGGCTGGAATACGACAATTGTTGCATCGTGCCAAAAGCTCTACCACTCTATCACCTATGGGCCTAGCTATGTCGTACGCAACTTGGAGACCTGTGGATCATTGCTCGATAGAAAAAACATTTAAAAGAATTCGTGAAAGAAAAACCATTTACCTGAAACCTGCAGAAATCCACCGAAGGGATCCAGAGCTGATGGATCGTAATCATGCACTGTAAACTCGAAAATATTCTTCAGCGTTTCACCGCTGATTTTGACGATGTCTACTGTATTACTGAAAGGAGCGACTGAAAGAAGGTCACCGTACGTGATGGATCCTACAAGACAGAATCCACTTGTAGATTTTTAAAAGAACTCGTCATTAACTGAATTCACCATTTTGGGCGCGCTCATCGATGGATGCCCTGACTCCGCCGCCATTGACGAGAGCGATAGCCACTTTACTCCACTGACCCTCGCCTGCAAACTTGGTGAACTGCATTAAAGCTATAAACGGTTATTCAAGGATTGCCGTAGTATCTTATTAGCATACCAAATCAACGTAGGCGTCAGCAATGAAATTTCCAAGATTGCATTCAACCATGCGACAGGACAGACGATTACCATCCAAGAAGACGAGCGTTTTTCCAACTTCTTTCTCTGACAAAGCTTCGACTTCTTTTCGAAATGGGATCAGTTCCTGCAGGACGTGTGGATCTGCATCGTGGATGAAACGATGGCAGATGTGTAATTTACGACCAGTAGGATTTACAACTACAATAGTACCTCGAGGTATGGTCTTATCCATGAGAATCGGTAGGCCAGCAGTAGCGATCACATCTCCATCGTCGTTAAAAGTCACCATCAAGTTGCCCAGATATTTGCCAAAGGCGAATGCCTGAACGACGGGCACTTCCTTCCCAGACGGTTGCTTCACCATGGTCGGATATGGACCTTGTGGAATTTCGATGGACGGAGCCGGACCTGCACGTTAAGTAAATGATTGAAAGTGTTAGTTGGACTGGTTGAACTTAAATTCAGCGATTCGTTGCAGTGGATTCGAGCTGAAAGTTGATTACACTAACAGCTTACCGTTCCAGAGAAATGTGTTGGTATGACCGCCTACCACCACGTCGATATCTGGCACCTGTTCAGCGATTTCCATATCTTTGAGATAACCCGCGTGACCGACTGCAATTAGAATATTGACTCCATCCTTTTTAAGGCGTTCTGCTTCTTCTCGAACGCCTTGAATTTCGTCAAAGACTTTGACTGCGTCCAAGGTGGAGATGTACTGCCATTTGTGATCAAGAGCCAAAAGAAGATGTCATTTATAATTTTCACATCACCAATTTTGTTAGAAAAATGTTTTATCACCGATGTTTCAACCGTCAGGTAGCCAATGATGCCTACCCTGTGTCCACCTACTTGGACGACTACTGATTTTGGAATTTTCCCATGAAGCCAAGGTTCTCTGCTTGTGTCGATATTTGCTGCCAACACCTAGATTAATTAATTTTGTTAAACTTTATTCTAGAGTTCCAGGAAGAAAGTTCAATCAGAGTTTACAGAGGCATAATTGATTAAAAGAAAAGGTATTTTTACCGGATGGTTGGCTGCATTCACGAACGGTGCCAGCCCCGCCACGCCATCATCAAATTCATGGTTGCCAAGAGACTACTCAGCACAAAAGGATGAGGGAAAAAAATCAAAAATTAATTGCTAAAAATTTCTAATCCCTACATGTCGTGCCTGTAAACGTTTTGACAGCACAATTGATAATAATGAACGTTCAATATGTGCTGCCAGGCTTTCCGACGGATGTGTACAAAGCATAGGGCGTTTCCCCATTCGTGGTTGTCTAAACCAGGTAGTACCAAAAATCATACAATCATATGCTTTTCCGACCATGTGTGTAAACAACATTTGAACAACAATAGGAAAACGCGCTACATCAATAATTAAGAAACAAATTTATCAACGTGAGTGTAAACAAACGGACCGTTAACGCGCTGCCACATGGGTGGGAAAACTGTCGGCGATGATCACGCAAAAACGCAGCTTTTTTTCATTCCATTACAAGCAGATAAGAAGGATTTCAACAACTCGCATTGTGAAAATCATTGGAATAGAAAGTGGCCGTTAAAAAGAATGACGGACGTTTTCCATTGTCCATTTCAACATAGGCTACCTCGATAAACCTAATAACCACAGTGAATGGAAAGGAAAAGGATTGTTTGGCTTCTTGGCCGGAACCACTATGCTACAGAAACATCTGTCTTTAGAAAGGTAAGACACAACACACAATTCAACAATTCGTCGGGATAAATAGAATACATGAATATTAAGTAGCGAAACAACGGAGGAAACATGAATAACTTACCATGGCCGTTAAGTTGAGCAAGTTACCGAAGTGGCTGACGGCCTTCCATTTATGGATGGTATACCATCTGTCGGCGAGACCAAATACGTAAACCAAATACGTAAACCAAAGTAATAAACAAAATAAAGATAAAAATCTTGAAGATTGCCAGATATTTTTTTTCTTTTACTAGCGCCAATCAGAAGTAGCAAAGCAGGCAAGGAGATATAAATATTGCACAGCATTTGTTCTCACATGGTGCCTTGGAAGAAATCACCGCCATTTAAAAAAATTGTGTCCGGATGCTGTTCACGAATTTTTCGAGCTTGATGGACCAGACGGGCATATCCACCGAAACAATTGCCATCCTCCGAGTCTCGTTGTTTGCACGCCCCACCGAGTTTGTTGGCCTCTTCGAAACGGCAATGGATATCGTTAGTGTGTAGGATAGTCAAATTAAACGAAGCTGATGCCTGCTTGACAACGAAAGATACACAAAACAGACCCAACAGCCTCAACCACATGAGTACGGTATTACGTGTCGACCAGTCCTGCATTTTCTGCTCAACTGTGGACAAAATTTTGAGCGTTCAGCGTTATATTGCTCACCAAACTGGAAATAGGCGTCGCCACAAGCTGTCTACTAGCTTTCGGTAACCTTGGCAAGTTAGTTGATCGTCTCCATACCCAGTAACATGGTTGCATTTTCGCTTACAGGAGAGAGGAGACTAAATCCGAAGGACGTAACCAGCAAGAGTCATCTCCTATTCAAAGTGAGTGAACTTCTTTTGCCATTTGATAGCAAATAAGCCGTCTGGTCCATATTGCAGACGAAATCTCTCGCTGCTGATATCCTATAGTTCTCGTTAGCGTGGGACTTACATAAGCTCTTATTATGCAGTTTCGTCTCATTTTAGCCTGTCATTTTAAGAACAACTCAGTAGGTACTTGCACAGTAAATTTGTGGCGACGACTTCTTCCTGGAAATGAATTTGTTTTTAAGTTTCTGTTGTAGCTTGTAACCAATAGGTGAGTGAAGACAGTCACAGCATCAAAATGTTCTACTTTGTGTCAACCAGCTGTTTGTATGGAACATCTGTGATAACTGATGATGTCACAGAATTGTCTCAATTGAATTTCTAATGTTAACTCTAACAACCACTAGTTTTTCACCTGTTTTACTAAAAAAATGTATTTTTTTATTCGATGGACAATTATCAAACTGAAACCACCAGTAAATTTCAATTGGACTCTATCGAGAATCAAACCCTTAATTAGCGGCACACCTATCCCATGCTCGACCATTGAGCCATGATTCACATTTTATTGCTCACTATTTCTCCATATGATTTAGGGTAAACCTTTGTACACTACTAATTTTGCTTGTATAATTTTGCTAAATGAAACTCACAGAGGTAAATCGATGAAATATAGCTTCCCTTCGCAGATTCCCTTCGGGATTCGGTTTGCTATAAGAAGCTAGCCCAGATGCCAATCGTCTTGATCCCTCTCCCTTTGATTGCGATTCGAGTCAACGCATTCCATCATGCCAGCGATTGCAGACGTTGTTCGACCATTCTTTTCACAGGATTTTATGACTGGACTTCCTGCAATTCCTGATACCATCTGTCCTAAGAGGTACGTAAAAAGTGGTACATTTTTAAAACTGATCTTGCTGTAAACATGGATACCGCTTATTAGGTTGTAGACAAGATGGCTGAAGCCGTCTTAACTGTTCCAGCAATTTCCAAGGTCCTGTATGACCTGACGGCGAAACCACCGGAGAAAACGGAGTGGGGATGATTTGATTTACGAACGTTGCTTAGGCAAATGATCTCCACACTCTTTATAGGACAAGGATACGGAGTTTTATCATGACCAGACTTAGATGGGAGATATTACGAACATTGGATTCAGTATAGACTTTTGAAATTAAAAAATTTATTAGCTTTGTCGTCTCGTGAAAATCTCTTTAACTCGCTTTTTAAGAGGAGTTCACGTGATGACTTGTCTATTTCTTAATATACGTGCACACTTGTCGGAAATAATGGGTGCATTTAATTTTTCGTCGAACAAATTAAACATTGTTAATGGGCAGCTAGGTGGGTTGTTGTTCCCCTCCCTTGTAAAACTACCCTTTTTCACCCAATTGTTAATCTAATTCTTATGGGAACGTTCGGATGTCGCCCAAAAACAAGCGGGAGGCTATTCGAGGCGTTATGCCATTTCCTGAAATTTAACATTCAGGAAATTTGTTATAAGTTCGCAAACTTTTAAGGTCTTTTCAGAGTAGTACCATAAAGTATGACAGTAGAAAAGGGTACTTAGGTTTCTTAAAGCAAAGAACAGATCTGACGTCTTTGGTAAGCGAAAAAGTACTGCATATTGAAGTGTCAGATGACGGTTTAAAGAATGAACTCTTTCGTTTACCCAATGAATCTAAACTTGGAACTGGCAGGTGGCGTTTAGCAGTGGCACCCAATCTTTATTCTTAAAACCCAGAGGTGTTCTTCACTTTTCAAGTGGATTTATTGATGATACTTGCTGGTTAAACCATGAAGAATACCAATACATGGATAAGTGGAGGGTTATAAAACTGTAATACCTCAAGGCATTTTCATTCACGCATGCGAGGCAGTTCGTGAGCAGACGAACCATTGAAAGAGCCTTGCGCAGTCTAGCAGCATTCGGTCAGATATATGCAGAACCCGAAACATTGTTTTGACAAGTACTGTCATATTTCGATTGCAGGTTTTCACTAAATACCAAGTAAGTCACGGGTTTAATCGTGTTAAATGTATGAGTTTTCGATTCAATTCTATTTAGGTGTCAGAACTGACTGTTCATGAAAAATCGCGATTTTGCTCAAATCTGACTTTTGGCTAAAACACCTCATTCCAGCCCCAAATTTAATAAGGATCACGAAAATCCTATTCGTTTTGTTATGGAATCCCTATTTCCGAAGATATTGGCTACTTCCAGTTACTTCCGGTAAATTTTCGTGACAATTTGAAAAAGTTTGAAATGACCTGTATTATTCTAACAATTCCAAATGTTTTTCTTGCTTGTGTTAGGGTGTTGTAGCTTTTATTCCGTGTATTTTTGCCATCAACAGTAGAGGCTGACCCCACGAGCAACGACAGTTTTAGCTAAAGATGTTTAGCTTCTCGTGCTGCAACTATTTGTAGTTGATATTCTAGGTTTTTATATTTAAAATTGGAATCAACTGTCTAAGGCTAGCAAAGTTCAAGCACTTAAAAGCAAGAATTATACTGATTTAAAAGTAAAATCTATTTTCGTTTGGTTTCAGGATGAAAAACTAGATGACGTTGACATGCACTTTGATAAAGATCACAAATGACAAGTAAAATGCGTGGTAGTATTGTAATATATTTTTTATTAATTTCATGGGATGCTGATTTTTGTGTGTGTTTATGTTTAGGTAATCAATCGATGCTGTCTGTTCTACTACACTTGGGGAATAATGGTCAGTTAAACAAATTCTCTACATTCACTGAGAAATCCAGTCTCACTCTTTCTTGATGCTATTCAGGTTCAGTGATGGGGTACAACACCACTCCAATCCATAGTGGCAAGGTAGAATCTATTGCAACGAAATCTTTCGGTGCAATAACGCACTATTTCACTATTGCAACGAAATATGTCGTTGCAATAAGTGGCGTTATTCTCTATTGCAACGAAATGTTTCGGTGCAATAAATCCTCGTTTTCCCTATTTTAACGAAAGATTAAATTGTATATTTTTATGCATAGTAGTTCAGTATAGTCGCATGGTGTGGCGAAGCAGAACGCTTGTGGAGTGTATCAGTGTTTTTGTGTGTAAGTGTATCTGTTGGTTGGTGGTTTTGTGCAGTGCTTACTTTTCTGGTGAAGGTTAATGGTGAAAAGGTTAGTTCCATTTTTAATTATTTCCAGTTATTTTTGCCGGGTTTTTGCCCGTCAGGCATTCTTTTTTCCTGGCTATCGTTGCCCGTGAGGCATGGTTTTTGTTATTTTTTTTGCGGCGGGCCATTTTGGCCCGGCTACCGATGCCCGTGAGACACGTTGTTTTTTTGTTTTTTTGCGGTGGGCCACTTTGCCCGGCTACCGATGCCCGTGAGGCATATTTTTAGCCAAAAGTCGGATTTGACCAAAATCGCGATTTTCATGAACAGGAAAATCGCGATTTTTGACGATTTCGGGTATTTTGAGTTGATACATCGAGTCGAAATCGACCCCAAATTTGACGAGGATCACGAAAATGGGAATCTTTTTTCTGACAGACCAATAAATAAGGAGTTATTTGACATTTAAAAACCGAAAATTAAACCGGAAATAGAAATTCCGGAAATCTAAAAAATAAGCTTTGTTCTCCTTTAAAAGGTTAACAAGATCTTGATAGTTGTAAAAGTAAACTATTGTTAATAAAAGTTATGCGGTGTTCTAAAAGTACAATTTCAGTTCTGACACCTAAATATACTTGAATCGTAAAATCAAACATTTAACACGATTAAACCCGTTACTCACTTGGTATTTATTGAAAACCCGCAACCGAAATATCACAGTACTTGTCAAAACAATGTTTCGGGTTCTACTAGTATCTGGTTGGATGCAGCTAGACTGCAAGGCTCGTTCGTTTGCTCACGAACTGTCGCACATGTGTGAATGAAAATGCCATGAGGAATTACAGTTTTATACTTTTATGACCCTCCACTAATCCATCTATTAGTACTATCGTAGTCTGTAAGCTGGGGATCACCCAAAAAGCCTGGTGACAATTCCGCCGTAAAAGCAGACTAATGGCCATCCAAGGGTCGCTGGCTATAATCGCCAACTACCTTAGAGGGACCAGAGAAGCAGCGAGCCTCGAAGATGGGGACCCATCGTCACCCCCGAGTGGCAGGATCGAAGCACCAATATCCGCAACCGTCACGGCTTTACCATAAACCATGTACATTAACATTGCTCGCCTAGCTTAACATCGCTCCCTTCCAGCTTCCCCCCTAAATTACTCCTTCTTCTAGCTTCTTTGGCATTCTCATCTTGCCGAATCTTCATGTAACATACTTGTTTGATAGTGTCTTGATAGCCCCGCCCCATTTTGCCAGATATAACGGTGTCACGTAAGCGCAATACACACAATCATGAAAAATCGCGATTTTGGTCAAATCCGACTTTTGGCTAAAAATATGCCTCACGGGCATCGGTAGCCGGGCAAAGTGGCCCACCGCAAAAAAACAAATAGGGAAAAAGTCTCTTATTGCAACGAAATATTTCGTTGCAATAGATTCTACCAAGCAAATTAACTATTTCTGAAGCAGACGAACTGTATGACTAACTCAATTTTGCCCATTGTTTTGAAAAGTACTGTCACTGGCATCACCATCTAGCGGAATTCTGACAGGAAAATAGTTTTTTTTTTTTCAATAACACGTTTTGTGTAAAAAATTTACATGATTTGGATTCAAAATTCAACAACAATTACAAAAAAACAATACAATTTACAAAACAGTCGGACTTACTTCTTTTATGGAGAAGTGAGAGGATTTTAAGTTGGGTTTCAAAGTAGATGGAGCCACTGCTGCATATTTTCAAGACATGACAGAACCTGTTTCATTTCTGGTTTAGCGTCCACGGAGAATACCTGCGTCATTAAGTTCTTGTTAAAATTACACTCCTGATGTCGTGTGGTTTTACCTGGAATTTAGCGTAAGTTTTCCATTTTGTGCTTTACAACTTTAAAGTAAACTCATACTTAATTGAAGGTACTATGGCACTGACTAATTCATAATAAACATTGTAACATACTTATTCAAAATTTTTCGAAGTAGAAGCATGGCTTGCTTTGCCAGCACGTTTTTTATCTCGTTTAGTCAAATGCATCCAATTTTTATACCAATGGCACTCCATAAAGAAAACAGCTCTTAATATTGTATTCCAACCTAAATTTTCTAGTTGTATCATATGGTAATGTTACAACTGATCATTAACAGGATTACTATTTTAATTTTACCTTTAGGTCTCAGAACTGTGCTCGATGTGCTGTGATGGCCACAGGACCCTGTTTGTGACAGAATGCAATGCCACAGATGTTTTGTTGCCACTGTAAATAAAAGATCTTTAGTGTCACTCTTGTGTTGATGAATTGCTAGCTCACACGTAAGAAGTAAAAGGAAGTTCAAGATTTTTGTCTTGTTAATTGTGGTGATTGATGACTGTTTGTCACGTGATGGAAATTCAATGATAGAAATACTTTTAAAATGGAAACAACAACAAAAATTCCTTTAGTCATGAAGATTCGTTTGGGATTTCTTTCGACAACAAAGTCTTGCAGAATGGTAAACAGCTGTGAATGGTCACATACTCAAATGACGACGAGATTAAGTGAGAGGTTTGTGAAATAAGTTATATAATGTTACTGTTATTTTTTGTCATATTATAAAATGAAATACAAAAAAGTTAATATATATAAATAGTTTTATTGACCCTCCTCCATCCCACAATTCCACCACTTTTTTATACAACACAAAATATTACATAAATGTAAAATACATAAACATACATACATACAAACATACACACTTAACTAAGTTAACCCGTTGGCTGCCAGGCCATGCAACCCGTAGGTTGCTTAAACTACATTAGCTACGCATCGCGTCTGAAGGATCACGAACAAGGTGGGACTTGTCCGAAGACAAGTCCGGGCTGGCACGGCAATAGAAACCATTCCGGGAATGCACACCCCAGGAATCTATCACCGCACCGACAAAGAGAAGTCCCTACTGGTGCATTGCCTACGGCGCCTAAAGGCACAAAGCCTTTAGGCGCGGCGACTGTTCACCCCATGGCCATGGGGCAGAACAGCGCCCGGTTCCCTAAAAGCTACAAAAAAAATGGGACGCAAACGGGGTGGCAGCCAACGGGTTAACTTATACATACAAGATACAATGCAAAACAAAACAATACCACGAGGACGATCCACGGTGAAATCCACCATCGCCGTGGGCTGTTTGCTGAACCAAATCCAATTGTGATCGACTTTTCTGTGAAGCATGAACGGGATGGCGAAGGCGAAGACGGCGGCGATGGCAATGGCGAAGGCGAAGACGATGGCAATGGCGAAGGCGAAGACGACGGCGATGGCAATGGCGATGGCGAAGATGGCGGCGATGGCGAAGGCGAAGACGGCGGCGATGGCGAAGGCGAAGACGGCGGCAGCGGTGATGGCGATGGCGATGGCGATGGCGATGGCGATGGCGTCATTCGTCATTCGTCATTTCGTTCAAGTTATGACGTTATCCTAATAAAGAACAGAGATAGGAGCATTTTTAATTTCTTGAAGCAACATAAAACTGAACTTACGGATAGATGGATTGAGGACAGCGATGAGGCGAAGGCGAAGGAAGAAAACAGCAAGACCGAAATCCTGAAGTTGGCTTTGAACATAGTTGTTCTGAATTGATGGAATTACCTAAAAAGGAAGCATTTTTAGATAGGAAGTGAAATGTATTTTATCTAACCATAACGGAAAAAACAATTTACTTAATGCGTGCAGTCTGATGGATAGAAATGCGGAAATCGTCTGGACGGCGGTTTGCGTAGAAACAAAGACGAAGGCTCGCAGCCCTAATGTTGGGATTACATCCCTACATGTGATTACATAACAATAGAAGAATACTAAAACAACAGAGAAACTTGAAATACCTAATAAGATGATAGCATTAAAGCTTATGGGTAGATTGGTGGGTAGAATTGTATCCTCTCACTGAACAATGGCATGATGAAAATCAACAAACGTAAGATGCTCACAATTCTTCCAGCGTCCACATCCTTAGTGCTTTTACTTTGAAATAGTTTCATCCTTGAAAGTGAACAATAGAACCATACCAATTACTTTGATAATAGGCAGAATATAAGTACCTCTCATTAAACAATAGCATGGTGGAAAGTGACAAACCTGGGCTGCTAACAATTTTGTGGTTCAACAGCTTGCCTAGCTGATGACAAGGGAAACTGCGAGACAGGAAAAAAACAATCCCTTTGAAGTGTCCTTTCTCCAACAGACACGTAACACTGAACTTACTAGATCGCAAATAACACACCCATAGTCAATAGCTGAATTATCGATGGGAACACAAAAATTAGCTAAGAAAACAAACTTAAGGGTTACTTGTTACTTGGACACACAGTCACACACTCCATCCTGTATAATTTTAATGGATGTCAAAATTCAGTTAGTCTGAAATTCATCCGCCAGATGTCCTTACCCAATTGTTGCATTCTAGCATGGTATAACAATAAGAATTATAGACCTTATTAAGATCCAAAGGTATGGGTCAAGCCTACCCCCTAGCGGCGTGTTTCAGTGTGAAGGGGTGCCGTGAACAGCCGCTTTTTATTTGGCTCGCCGCATGTGGCATGGTGCCACATGCGCGATGGCATGGTGCCGTATTTGGCCGTTATTTGGCATGCCACATGCGGCAAGCCAAATAAAAAGCGGCTGTTCACGGCACCCCTTCACACTGAAACGCGCCGCTAGGGGGTAGGCTTGACCCATACCTTTGGATCTTAATAAGGTCTATAACATGGTATTCAATAGGAATGTTTCGGCCTTAGACCTTAGGTTGCGCCTAAAAATACGCATTACTCTTGATGAAAGAAGGACTCAACGGCTACCGGTGTTCGGAAAGTTCCCGATAAACCTTGGAGAAAAAGACACATCACACAATGTTATCAAAATTGAACACGGATTTTGATTACTATATGGTTTTCTCGTTAAACCAGCCATTTTTTTTTTTAAAACGAAAATAAACTGCTGTTAGAGCACCAACTTTGTTTTTTACGTTTAGTTGAAAAACTATAGGACCAATGGAAAAATAAACTTGATTTCCGTGATTTTCATTCAATTTTGAATCAAAATCATGTATTTTAAGCAAAATTCAAAATTTGGCCAAAAATGAAAAAGTGGGAAGGCCCCTTCCCACTTTTGTCAAAATATGAAAAAAACGACATCTCTTGGAATTCGACAAAAATCCCACGGTATAATCAAAATTGAACGGGGATTTCGAATAAGTTATTGATTTTCTCGTAAAATCAGCCGTTTTAAAAATAAACGAAAGCAAAATACTGCTAGTGCAACGACTTAACTTTGTTTTTTACGTTTAATTCAAAAACTGTAAAAAGGAAATCTTTCGTGGCAATAGATTCAACCTGAATGAAACAACGACTCTCAGTGACAACCGGTGCCATCTTGAAATGTTCAACATGGCTACTTCTCTGAAAACTAAAAACATGAAAAAGAAACAATAATACGAATACAATCGATTTGTTAAAATAACCATCATACTGCAAGATTGTCTAACTAAAGCTTCCTGAATCATAAATTTGATTTCATGATCAGGAAGGAAAATATTCTTGATGGTTTACTACTTCTCAATCGACCAAACTAGTTGCCGTTGCCCTAGAGCTGTTGCTGGGCAGCGATGAGTTTATTTGTTATTTCGTTACCAGCTATCCCCCAACGAGCTTACTGATGGGGTGCTGACCAACTGCTTGTATAATTTTTTAAGCTTGCTAAGGCAAAATCTCTTACGCAAACGTGTAACGCCTACATCGTGCAATGTTTCTGTAAACAGTTACCTTCTCAAGTTCTTCGATTGATACAATAGTTCCAAGACACACACAGCCGGCGGGGTAAAAACCGCCGGATTTTGAAAATACCTCACTAAGTGGAACGCCATGTCGATGAAAGAAGCAGTGAAACAATGGTAGGCCCATACCCAGCAAAAGATCTCCACAGCTGTCGAAATTAAACTGATACTGATGATTAACTGATGCCAATGGGAGGCAATGGAGCAGGACAAATTTTGTAAGTAAACTTAACTTCTTTATGGAATAATAATATTCCAGTACCATTTTAACATCATATCTTAATAAGTGCAATAGTACATAACTAGCGGATACCATTATATTGTGTAACGTCTACCGTGTAACAAAAATAAAACAAACATTGATTTTCGAACCATCTGATTAAAATCTTCGGAGCTATTTGTAATACTTTGGTGTTTCAGTTCTGTAGCTGGGACCTGAATAATATTTCGGAGCTTCGCTGTAGTAGCTGGGGGCGACGTATGGGGTGGTGTAGTACTCGGGAGCCTTGGTGGTGTAGTACTCGGGAGCCTTGGTGGTGTAGTACTCGGGAGCCTTGGTGGTGTAGTACTCGGGAGCCTTGGTGGTGTAGTACTCGGGAGCCTTGGTGGTGTAGTACTCGGGAGCCTTGGTGGTGTAGTACTCGGGAGCCTTGGTGGTGTAGTACTCGGGAGCCTTGGTGGTGTAGTACTCGGGAGCCTTGGTGGTGTAGTACTCGGGAGCCTTGGTGGTGTAGTACTCGGGAGCCTTGGTGGTGTAGTAACTTGGGGCCGGATAGAACTTTGGAGCTTCAGTGTAGTAAGAAGGAGCAGCATAAGTGGTAGGGTAGTATTCGGCCTTCTCCACTGCGTAGTACTCCGGAGCCTTAGTGGTATAATAAGAAGTGGCAGTGTAGTATTGTGGTGCCTCGGTGTAGTAGCTTTGTTTGGAATATGTGGTGTAGTAAATCGGAGCTTCGGTGTAGTAAATCGGAGCTTCGGTGTAGTAAATCGGAGCTTCGGTGTAGTAAATCGGAGCTTCGGTGTAGTAAATCGGAGCTTCGGTGTAGTAAATCGGAGCTTCGGTGTAGTAACTAGGAGCCAAATATTTTGGAGCCTCGGGGTAGGATGCCGGAGCAGCATAGGTTGTGTAATAGCTGGGCTCGGTGAAGTAAGATGTCGCAACCGTGGTGTAGTAAGACGGAGCAGAGTAGTACTGTGGAGCCTCGGTGTAGTATGTGGGCTCACTGTAGTAAGATTGGGAAGTTCCAGCGTAGTAAGTCGGAGCTACGTAGTACTTAGCTACTTCCGTTGTGGTGTAGTATGCAACAGTGGTGGTGGTGTAGCTGGGCTCAGCATAGTACTTGGGAGCTCTGTAGTACTCCGGTGCCTTTGTTGTGAAGTATTTGGGTGCCTCGGTGTAGTAGCTTGGAGGAGCGTATGTTGTGGTGGAATAAACTGGTGCCTCTGCGTAGTAACTTGGAGCCGAGTAATACTTCGGGGGTTCAGTGTAGTAGGCCGGAGCAGCATACGTTGTGGTGTAGTATTCGGGTGCCTTGGTCGTATAGTACTTGGGCGCATCGGTGTAGTAGCTGGGGGCAGCATATGTTGTCGTGTAATACTCCGGAGCCTTGGTGGTGTAGTAGCTGGGGGCTGCATACGTCGTGGTGTAGTATGGCGCTTGACTCGTGTAATACCCGGAAGATGAGCCCATCGGTCCACCTATGGCTTTTCCAGCCATCAAGGAAACAACTGCCAGCAGCATCATTGCGGCGCAGTTGGCTGTAACAAGAAAATGTAAATCATTTCAGTTCCTTATCCTATTTAATTGCAACGTAGTTACACACACATTTATTTTCATTGAATTAAACCAATCTTGTTTAGGGTTTCAATTGATACGATACGATCGAAATAAAACGTCAAATTACCCATAGTTGCCAAGTTGAAGAACGCAATGTGAAACACAACCGACAGAAAATTTAATGTTGTTGCTGGAGTGCCCAAGTGCCTTACTACACTGACTTACTGCATCGTTGTCGTCTCTTTTTATATGGTTGTACAGTCACCCTGTTTCGATTCATTAGCCTGCGGTTACAACACGTGCACCTGTCAGGTAATGACGTAATATCCAATATTCTAACCCCACCCTTTTGACTGATGCTTTTTGTATAGGAATTTTATGAAGGGGCACAAGTGAGCTCAATAAACTGATTCAGTATAGAACAAGGAAAGTAAATTGGGATTTCTCTTTAAAATATATAATGCCATGAGAAAGGTGAATGTGAATTGTACAGAAACGTATAAGCTCATCATGAAAGCGTACGGGTATGACATCCATCGTGACAATCGGATTGATGATAATAATAAACTCAAATTTTCCAGCTACGTTTGATACGATCATTTTCCAGATCCGGAAATTGAAAATACGGAATCTTTTCAGCGGCCTGGATCATTGGACGCATTGGGCTCGTGTTGGTGTGAATCTTTGCTTACGTCATCCCACCTGAAAAGCTCATGTGCTAAACTCTAGCAACGGTATGTTTAAGTAAAATTTCAGGGCTGGATAAGTGTAGTTGCTTGGGGCGGAATGACGCTTTGGAGCCTCGGTGTAGTAGCTAGGATTCGGCCTTTGTTGTAGTGTAGTAGTTAAAGAGCTTCGGAATGCTAGCTTGAAATCAGATGGTATTTAAGTGTAGGTTTGAACGTAGGATGTGGTGGTGTAGTACAGTAGTCGGAGGGCGTTATAGTCATGTACAACTTCCTACTACAGGAACGTTGTGATAACTGAGATCAAATAATCAAAGACAAACAGAATATCTTTGAATGTACTGGCGTAACTGATTCATCTCGACATCTTATATTTTCGCCACACACTTGGAAAAAAAACTTAACTGATGCATGAACACAATAGTGTCGACATCGGCCGCAAGGTGATATGGAGGATTCTTGCATGTCATTAACGGTGTTGATGCGTGATGCCACACCCTAAATCGTGAGTGCTTGAAAGTAATACGAAATTTTAAACATTTAATTAAGTTATTTGTTTTATAGTCAAGTCAAATGATATTCATCATTGTTTTCCCAATAATGTTCATTTAAGACATTGTGTAATATTTTCTCAGAATTTAAATGGGAGTTAGTTTTATGTCGGAAATTGCCCGATTTTTTTATCAACGTAGTTTGGTGCCTAAATTCACGGTATATAAGAGTTGAGTGCATTTCTATGTGTAGCGGCACTTGAAATGACTGGGTATGGTACCCTCCCAATGTTGGGATTGCTAGTAACCAAGAGTCTGTAAGTTCAACTCGAAACGTCAAGCGTTGGTATGGGATTGGCCCACCATTCCAATGCAAGGCGGAATAGCTGAATGCAAGGCTGAATAGAGAGGTAAGAGCTATCAGCTGATGTCATGATAGATCGGATCAAAAGCTGTACTATACGATTCGGTCCATCGTGACAGGTCTGAAGGATACTAGCATGTCATTCAAGAGCTTAGCGCAACACTTTTGTTTTTTTTTCAACAACTATAATTCAAACCGGCAAACCAAAACTTCTAACATCTAGTCCGAATATTTGAGCATTTCCTTTTAAGGGAATTTCAGGTTGAAATTAGGAAATTAACATTATTGGTGGAAATGCAAACTAAAAAATTATACGCTACGCAATTAAACACTGTAAAGATAAGTGGATTTCAACCTTGCCCAATTCTATGTTAATTAGTTAATGCTATGAATTAAAGCAATGTTCTATGCTACGCAACTAAATAGCTATATAAATTATACCAGACTGATGAATACCAATGATGTAATTCTCACTAATGTTCTAGTGCATAAATGCGTTCAGAAATTTCAATGTTGTAGAGAAACAAATAGTTTTCATTAGTTTTATTTGATACAGAATAAAAACAACGAGGGGATTTGTTAACGGCATTATATATGTATTCAACAATTCATTTGGAAACATTTGTATGGAACGACTACTGAATGCATAAATGGAATTACTTATTTTGGAACGAGGACTGTAAATGATGAAATCAAATCTGAATATTCCATCGTCGAGCTTGATGGACAACGCAATTTTCACGATTAATAGTACTTGGGAGCCTCAGTGTAGTAGGATGGGGTTGCATAGGTTGTTGTGTAGTATTTCGGAGCTTCAGTGTAGTAGCTCGGTGCAGCATATGCTGTGGTATACTCGGGGGCCTTTGTAGTATAATATCTTGGAGCCTCAGTCCGGTAATATTTAGGGGCCTCAGTCTGGTAATATTTGGGGGCCTCAGTGTAGTAAGCTGGAGCAGCGTAAGTGGTTGTGTAGTATTCAGCAGCCTTTGTGGTGTAGTATTCAGCAGCCTTTGTGGTGTAGTATTCAGCAGCCTTTGTGGTGTAGTATTCAGCAGCCTTTGTGGTGTAGTATTCAGCAGCCTTTGTGGTGTAGTATTCAGCAGCCTTTGTGGTGTAGTATTCAGCAGCCTCAGTGTAGTAAGCCGGAGTAGCGTAGGTGGTGGTGTAGTACTTAGGCGCCTCGGTGAAGTAAGCTGGAGCAGCGTATGGTGTGGTGTAGTACTCAGCTTTCTTCGTGTAATACTCCTGGCCGGCAGTTGTGTAGTATTCAGTGGCCTTTGTGGTATAGTATTGAGGAGCTCCGGTGTAGTAAACCGGAGCGGCATATGTTGTAGTGTAGTACTTCGGGGCTTCTGTATAATAGCTTGGGGCAGCATATGTTGTAGTATATTGTGGAGCCGAATATTTGGGAGCCTCAGTGTAATAAGCTGAAGCGGAGTAAGTGGTGGTGTAGTATTCAGCTTTCGTGGTATAATACTCCGGGGCTTTAGTTGTGTAGTATTCAGCAGCCTCAGTATAGTAAGACGGAGCAGCATAAGTTGTGGTGTAGTAAGTAGGTTCGACGTAGTACGAAGGAGCAGTCGTGGTGTAGTAACTTGGGGCAGCGTAGTACTTCGGGGCTTCAGTGTAGTAGGTCGGTTCAGTGTAGTAGGTCGGTTCAGAGTAGTAAGATGGGGCGGCTTCGGTGTAGTAGGTTGGAGCTACGTAATACTTAGGCGCCTCTGTAGTTGTGTAGTACGACACGGTTGTAGTGTAGCTTGGAGCAGAGTAATATTTTGGGGCCTCGGCCTTTGTGGTATAGTAGGAGGGAGCCTCGGTGTAGTAGCTTGGAGTGGTATAATATACTGGCGCTTCCGTGTAATAGCTCGGTGCGGAGTAGTATTTTGGTTCCTCCGTATAGTAAGTCGGAGCTGCATACGTGGTGGTGTAGTATTCAGGAGCCTTCGTGCTGTAATACTTGGGAGCCTCGGTGTAGTAAGTGGGTGCCGCATTTGTTGTGGGGTAGTACTCGGGCACCTTTGTAGTGTAATAACTGGGGGCAGCATACGTCGTCGTGTAGTACGGCGCAGCAGTGGTAGTTTGGTATGAATAACCACCATAGCTAGAAGACGGAGAACCCATTGGCACAGCTATGCACGATCCAGCCATAACGGCAACAGTAATTAGAAGTGTAATGCCATGGATACCTATACCGATGGAAGAAAAACGAAATCAATTACTAATAGCTCACTGGAGTGTTAAAACATTACAATTAATGCTTAGAATTTAATTTAAATCCCATTTCAACATCTTCAGGAACATCACTAAATAGCCGTCCATCAACATCAATTTCTAGTCTAGTTATACATTGTATACTTTACCCATTGTGGCAAGCCGAAATTTAGCAGATGGTAACGAGCAAAGGAATTCAGCAATTGGTAAACAACTAAACGTCTCTTGTTCCGTCGAAGATGAACACTCGACTGATTTTAGTTGTCTCTATTGCATCATTTTATACGATTTTGTGTCACCCTGATGTTGCTCGCCATCCCCAGCGGGTATTACCTTCCAATATGACGTAACGATTCTTACCCTTTCCCTTTTTTGTAGCCTACCATACACAGTGTGAATTGTGTGAATTAAATGTTAATTATTACCCATATCTGCAAAACTGCAAAACACAATGTGAAATACAATTGAAGGAAAATATGCTGCTGTTGTCAGATTCAAGTTACTCGCTACACTGAATTAAAACACCTTTGTCCTCTCATTTTTTAAGACTCCAAAGTCATCCTGTTTCAATTTATTTGCCCTGCGGTTACGACACGTGCACCTTACAGGTAGTGACAGCCAATATTCTTACCCCACCCCTGTTTGCTTGGCGTTTTTGTTTCCTGGAAACGCGGTAAAGGGCTGCTTGAATTGGTTCGATCCACTGGCGGTGAATGTTATGCATCCTAAATATCGCAATTAAAATGCCTCCCTTAATATTTTGTCTGCAAAATTATTGAACAGGAATGAAAAAGTTCACCGACATTCTCAAACTGGCAAATAAAATTCGACGAGTTGCAGCTGATTTGATTTTTATTGAACAGATAAGCTTTAGCTAACGATGAGTTCCCCATCTGGATCATATAAACACCCCAATTAAAAATTTCATTTAACATTCAACACCATAAATAAACTGCCAATATGAATTTTTATTTCCACACGCGTCGAGTGGCCAACAAACAAATATCTGGATAATTCTTGACCATAGCTTCTCCCAGTCATCATCATCTTGCATTGCGCCCTGGAACATGGCATCAAAGACGGAGCTCCTGGCCGACAAAATAGCGACCATTGGCTCGATCTCGTCGAAACAGAACGTACGACGTCACAGTTTAATTGATTGAAGAATAAATCAGAGAATTGCCTGTCAGCGTTAGTCTCACCAACACTCTTAGAAAACTTGATATCCAAAGTTTAACATAGGGAATAGCGTATAGAGTCTATGGATTTTTGAACAGGCGATAACAAACGGTTAAAATACGAAAGAAGATATTGCGTTTTTAAAGCCGGTTTTATTACACTTTCACGTGAAATTAACTATTAAACATGACAGAGTAACTATGCAGGGAAAAGCTAGGGTACGAGTTAGTAAAGTGCAAAGACTATATCGATCGTTTGAAACGAAAAATGTGCGAATAAACTCCAATGTGTTGACTACAGGCACATTAAGATGTAGTTTCAGTGCTGTAAGTTGGGCTTGATTTAGTAGATTGAGAGCACCTCGTGTTGTCCTTTAAAACTTTGCCTACCGCGTTATGGAGTGAGCTGTACCTTTGATGTAACAAGTGGGTGCAGAAAACGTGATGATTTCAAGCGGGCGTAGGTGTGAAATGTGATGCGTCGTTGATTATTATGCAATCAATTTTCTTAATCAATTAACATTTCACAAACGCGTGAAATGAAAATGTTCAGAAGCTGCATTTCCTCCGCTGAGGTATTTCGTTTAATCTTTTGAAATAACTCGCTCAAAATATCAGACTAGCAAAACTAAACTCTTATTGATTAGCGAATGTGAAACGATTGATTGATGTGTTGAGTACAAACAACGTAATTAGAAGTTGATTAACGGCAACATTTGTTATAGACAAATGAGCTAGTATACCACATTCCAAATCGGAAGTGATTCTAGTCAAGAACATAAATAAAGCTGAAGCAAAATTATTATGATGATCAATAACGCCTTCGGTAGAACTTTACATTAAACAGTGAAGCATTATTTTTGTTAACGAGCTAATTAAAATCACAGGGCTATCAATAGTACTTTGGGGCTTCAGTTTGGTAGCTGACAGCTGAGTAATACTTAGGTTCCTTTCGTTTCTCGGTAGACCTTCGGTGGTATTGTTGACGGGTTTGTTAAAGAGTGACATCATTATTTACAAGACAATCACTTGTGGTGTATTTGAGTGCCAATTGTTCACGCTCCTGCAAAATGGGTCGTTCGTATTTAGAGAAATTACTTGACATAGACCAAGCGGGTTTTTATCAGCTTCTAATACATTCAGTCCGATACATTTGCTGTGAACATGATCAAATCCAGATGAATGATATAAGCTTTAAATCATGGTCCCCGCCTTCATGATATAACACCCCAAATTACAAATTTTATTCAATTTTCAAATGTCCGGGCTATTTGGTATCAAATAAAATGATATCCAGTGGAATCTAAAGACATACGGCACAGGTGGTAAATTTCTATTACCTTTGTACATCTGATAAAATCGAACAAGTTTAAGAAATTAATGAAAAAAAAGGGCAAGGTCATGAAAACTTGAGGGAGAGGAAATTTAAAGAAAACAATGTTGACCATGGAAAACTCTAAATGAAATTACAGAAAACCCAAGATAAGCCTTTACCTCTGGCAGCTGGCTCATTGCCTCCGGTTTTCCGATTTTCATTGCCTTCTATTTTGATGCAAAATGCCTAAAAAACGCAAAAGAATTGACTGTACAAGTCATGAAACATAATACACGAACTTCTCTTCTTTCCTCGTTACTGAAATTTCTGTCTTAGTCAAAGAAACTAAAAGAATGAGAGATAAGCGTCTACGTTTTCTAGTCGATTTAAGTTTGGTTAATATCAGTGATAAGAACTGAACTCCAAAGTCCAAACCATCAGCGAAATTATTATGATGATACCTCGGCTGCAATCCTGAGGATAAATCCCAAAATTTCTTATTATTTCTCGTGCAATTGAACATGGCTGATGTTGATCATTGAATTCCATTAGTCTGAAATATTTACCTTTTCTTTGAGGTTTGTTGCAAACAGCATGACATCAGCACGCCGTGATAGTCTACTAAAAAACGTCTATTGTATAACTACATAAAATTAAAATTCAGTTAGGGTTTTGCAATTCACCAATTAAAATCTTTGGGGCCATCAATAGTACTTTGGAACTTCAGTGTAGTGCGCTGGAGCAGCATAGGTAGTGGTGTAGTACTCGGCCTTCTCTATAGCGTAGTACTCCGGGCCTTAGTTGTATAATAAGAGGCAGTAGCATAGTTTTGTGGAGCATTGGTGTAGTTGTCTGGCTTGGCGTATGAGGTGTAGGCTTCAGTGTAGTAACTTGGAGGCGAGTAATATTTTGGGGCCTCAGTGTAGAATGCAGGGGTGACGAGGTTGTTGTGTAGTAGTTGGGCTCGGTGTAGTAAGATGGAGCAGCTGTGGTGTAATAAGACGGAGCTACGTAATACTTGTTTGCTTCTGTTGCGGTGTAGTAGACAACAGTAAGGGGTGTAGCTGGGAGCAGCATATAGTACTTCGGGGCTTCGCTGGAATAACTTGGTGTAGCGTATGTCGTAGTTTAGTACACCAGTGCCTCTGTGTAGTAACTTGGGGCCGATTATTATTTGAGGGCTTAAAAAACTAATCCTTTTGAATGCCATGCAGGTAGGCACAAATTCAATTGAATTGGTTAAAATCAAAACTGATCACAGGTTTGATTCCTACGATCAAATGTTAAAATAAAACGTCCAATTACTCATAACTGCAAAGCTGGGAAAACACGATGTGAAATAACACCAATGAAAAATGTCGTACTGCTGTTGTCGTGTCCAAATTGCTTACAACATTGAATTGAAACACCTTTGTCCTCTCATTATATGCGACACCAAAATCACCCTGTTTCAACGCATTAGCCCTGCGGTTACGACACGTTAACCTTTCAGGTAATGACGTAACAGCCAATATTCTTACCCCACCCTTTTTGTTTGGCGTTTTTATTTCCTGGAAACGCGTTAAACGGTTCCTAGAATTGGATTGATCCATTTGCAGTGGACGTGATGCATCCTAGATATTCAGGTGAAATTTCTCATTTAATATTCAATCTGCTAAATTAGTTAACGGGCATGAAAAAGTTAATGGAATTCCTCAAACTGGCAAATGATATTCGATGATTTTCAGTCCAAAATCTGATTTAGTTTTTATTGAACAGATAAGCTTTAGATAGTGGTCAGTTCCCCGTATTGGTGATATAGCATCCCAGATTTCAAATATTATTTAAAACATATACATATAGATATGCTGCCAACATAAATTGTTATTTCAACATGCGTCGGCTGGCCAACAGAGAAAGGTCAGGATAATTCTTGATCAGCCTCTCCCAATCATCTTGTTTACATATTTCTCTTCCACGCGATTCTACGAAAGTGAGTGTTGCTTCTTTAATAGAATCGATTGAGAGAACGTGCGCCCACGCCATTAGATTAATAGCGTTCTCCAATTTGATGCAAGATAACAAGAACTGAACACATTCGTCTTTCAGGTCCTCAATGTCGTACATATCGGCCGCAACATATAAAGGCTGGGCGATTTCCTCTGATAATTTCGTCGATGTTCGACCAGAGTAAATGTAATAGAGCAATTGTTTGAAAATATCCGGTTTGATATCTTTGATGCAAACTTTTCTCGTGTTTGTTTCTTGCATTCCGCTCTGGAACATGGCTGCGAAGATGGAGCTTCTAACCGACAAAATATTGACATGACCGCCGATGGACTCGTCTTTTTCGGCTGTGTCGAAATGGAATGTAACATCGCAGTTGAACTGATTGACGTACAAATTAATGAATTGCATCTGTGCGTTCATCTCGCCACAAGTTCTTGAAAAGTTAATATGCAGCACGTAAGGGATCTTTGTTTGCTTCAACTCAAAACGTTGAGATCCAAAAGGCATTTTTGCGGACTTCCATTGACCTGGAGAGATCGGCTTCAAAAAGAATGTCGGACTTGCGTTGATGCTGGCCCAAACAGCAGTTAGCTTGCAGTGGTCATCGTGTCGAAAACACGATGACGTGTTCTCCAAGGAGAGTTCAACCATAAATTCAAAGCTGGATGAGGAAGTTTCGCAATCAGCACCGAGTTGGTTCGGTTGGTAGGACGTCCGGGAAAGATTAAAGGAAAAGAGCCCCGGACAAATGTGGTTGAGCTTAAATTTCACCTTTTGGCGTGACGTTTCATATTCGGTGGTGTTGAATGTCCCTTGAATTTTAAATGAACCATCATCCAGTTCTGTTACTTGAAAATCAGGTACAGGTGATGGGTGCTTTTCCGGTGACAAAGCAGCTGTATTCGCCAGGAGCTCCCGAACCAGGATCTTCCGAGCCAGGAATAGTCTTGCAGTGATACTAGACCGTTTTGGTTTTTCTTCAATAATATCTAATAACATGATTTCGATAGAATATAGACGCATATGCACAGACGTTAAATTTCCTCTTACCTTTTTCCCCCGGATTAAGTTTTTCCTTGACAAAAGAAAAAAGAAAAAACAAACAAACAAAGGGAAAAATGTTTAGAGAAACGAAACATGTAATACTTTAGACGAAATTACTAACTGCCACGTAGGTTGGCGGTTTCCACAAACGACTGTCCATTTTCTCAAGTTTTCTTCTTTATCTTCTCTTCTTATGCGATGGTCGTTTGAGATTATCGCGTTTGATGCACAATGCCTAAAAAAATTGTGAAAGAACAAATAGAGTAATAAATTTAGAGAATCCCATTCAACTTTCTAATGGAACATACACGAACTTCAATTCTTTCCTCTTTACTGAAATCTTTTTGCTAGTCAAAGAAACTAAAATGTGAGAGATAAGAGATAAGATAATATGTTTTCCATGGTCGCTTGAGTCTAGTTCACACGTACGATAACAACTCAACTCCAAATTATCAGCGAAATAGTTATGACGACATCTTGGCTGCGAGCGACCCTGAAGATACGTAAATAGCAAATAATCATTTAATTTCTGCTTCAATTAGACATAAGTGATATTGATAATTGAATTTCATAAGTTTAAAGTAGTCTATTTACCTTTGCTTTGAGATTTGTTGTAAACAGCATGATATCAGCAAACTGAAAATAAAAGTAGGCTCCTACATCATCTGAAAACCAACCTGCAAGACAATCTGTCTACTTAAAGACAATTTGATTCCAAATTTTAATTGTTAAAAATGCAAACTGAAACGACGACATGCACACCTTAAATATAACGTAACAGCCACTATTCTTACCCTTTTTGACGTTTTTGTTTCCTGGAAAGAACGTTAAAGGGCTCCTAGAATTGGTTCGATCCATTTGCAGTGAACGTAATACATCCCAGATTTCTCAGGTAAAATTTCTCATTTAATATTCAATTTGCTTTAAATTATGGAACAAGTATGAAAAAATTCACGCAATTTATCAAACTGGCAAATGAAACTCGACAAGTTGCAGCACCAAATCAGATTTTTTATTAAAAAGATTTCAGTTTTTTCTCCATCTTGATGACATAACATCCCAATTTAGAAATTGATTTAATTGTAAACATATAGATACTCTGCCCGACAGAGAGTGTTATTTCCACATGCTTCGAGTGGCTAACAAACAAAGATCTGGATAATTCTTGATCAGTCTCTCCCAATCATCTTGTTTGCATATTTCTTTTCCATGTGATGCCACGAAAGCGAGTTCTGCTTCTTTAAGGGAATCGACTGCATGGACGTGCGCCCACGCCATTAGATTAATAGCGTTCTCCAATTTGATGCAAGTTAACAAGAACTGAACACACTCGTCTTTCAGGTCCTCAATGTCGTACATATCGGCCGCAACAAACAAAGGCTGGGCGTTTTCCTCTGACAACTTTGACGATGTTCGACCAGAGTAAATGTAATGGAGCAATTGTTTGAAAATATCCGCTTTGATGTCTTTGATGCAAACTTTTCTCGTACTCGTTTCTTGCATTCCGCCGTGGAACATGGCAGCGAAGACGGAGCTCCTGGCCGACAAAAGGAAGACATGACCACCGATCGGCTCGTCTTCATTGATCTCATCGAAACTGAACGAAACGTCACAGTTTAATTGATTGACGTACAAGTTCGTGAATTGCCTGTGAGCGTTAATCTCTCCAACACTTTGATAAAACTTGATCCAAAATTGGCAAGGAATTTCAGTTGCATCCCAATCTGGAATGACGGGGAACGTTTCGGACTTACATACAATGTAAGGTAACTGGTCCAAAATGATTTTCTGACATCTACCGACGCGAGACCATACAGCAGCTGATTGGTCCCTACCATCCATAGAAATTAACCACTGCGATGTTGGGCATGCTTCACGCTTCAGCTTGAGATTCACCATGAACTGAGTATCGGGTGAGCACTCACATTGATCAGGCTCACGATCTTGCTTGTAGAACTTCAAGGTAAGCTTGTAGAAAGCTGAGGAATATTGGTCGAGTCTAAACGTCGTCTCTTGGCTTCCTCTTGCGTTTTCAATTGAGCTGATGTCGAATGCCCATTTAATATGATACAATCCGCCAGATAGCGCTGTTACCTGAACGTCTGATGGAACATTCACCGATATCGAAGAAGAAACATCTGAATCTGACAAACTGGCCATTTTCGTACTTGCCTCCAGAAGCACACTCTTTTTCTCCGACATTACTTAGTAGATAATGAAGTAAAACACACTTTTAATTGCACTCGGCACAGCTGTTGAATTCCCTACTATCCTTTACCCAAGTGGTTTTTGAGAATTTCCTCCTTGGCGAAACGAAACACAAGAGATTAAATCAAGCACAATCGAACACCAACCCGAGGCGACATTACATCAAGTGACACCTAAGCTGCACTTGTTTGCACAGATTTTTCTTCGAAAACGCCCATTCCCTTCCTCTTCTTTTCTAGTTTACCTTCCCCTTTGCACCGATGTCCGTCGGCGTTATTCAATTTGGCGGCGGAGATGCAACATCTACGTTAACCAACGGCTCACATACGAATGAAAATGTCGCGTTTTTAAAGCCGAGTTACTCTTCATGGAAGAGCTATAGTGCCCGAATAAATGTGGTGCACAGAATGCCAATTATTTGAACGAACACTGTAGCAATAGATTTTAAAGTGTTCGGTCTTCATTGTGCAATATGCTGAGCCCTGACCGTGTAATCGGGCATGGGTAACGTATTTGTTAGATGTGATGTGTAGTTGAAAATGATTTAATGGACTATGTTCTTAACCCATCTGAATGGCAAACATACGGTGAAATAAAGATCCTTATTTCACGTTTCCTATTTAAACTTGAATAACTATAACTGCTAGAATTTAGTAGTGACGGGTGACGATCCTCGATTGTTTTATTTCCGACAACTGGAATAACACCTAAACAATGCGTGAGCCAATTAGTGCCAATATCGGCCGCAAGGTGATATGGAGGATTCTTGCATGTCATTAGCGGTGTTGATGCGTCATGCCACACCCTAAATCGTGAGATCTTGAAAGTAATATGAAATTTTAAACATTTAATTAAGTTATTTGTTTTATAGTCAAGTCAAATGATATTCATCATTGTTTTCCCAATAATGTTCATTTAAGACATTGTGTAATATTTTCTCAGAATTTAAATGGGAGTTAGTTTTATGTCGGAAATTGCCCGATTTTTTTATCAACGTGGTTTGGTGCCGAAATTCACGGTATATAAGAGTTGAGTGCATTCCTATGTGTAGCGGCACTTGAAATGACTGGGTATGTCACCCTCCCAATGTTGGGATTGCTAGCAACCAAGAGTCTGTAAGCAAATACAACTCGAAAGGTGAAGCGTTGGAATGGGATTGGCCCACCATTCCAATGCAAGGCTGAATAGAGAGGTAAGAGCCCTCAGCTGATGTCACGATGTGGATCATATAGTACAGCAATATGATCTCCGTCCGTGCAGGTCTGGAGGTTACTAAAATAGCAAGTCAATCAAGAGCTTAGCGCAACCCTTTTTTTTTTTTTTTTTTTTTCAACAACTATTTAAGCATTTCCCTAAAATAGAAATTACAGGATGAAACTAGGAAATTAGCTTTAATGGTGGAAATGCATACTGAAAGAATTTCGCTACACTATGCTATTCAATGAAATAGGGTAAACAGCAGAAGTAAGATTTAAAGATGCCCAATAAATTCTCTATGCCAATGGGCTAACGTAATGAATGAAGTCAATATTCTGTACTACGTATCTGAAGATATAATGTCATAAACAGATTCACAAATATTTCATATAACTTTAAAATTTTAAACTGTAAATTAATGTTCAGAATTACAAATCTGTTCAAAACAAAATTGAAATTGTCTTCATCCGCCTTATTTGATAAAGAATAGAAACAGTAATGAATTAGGTAACGATATACATTTGTATTCAACATTTCATTGAGAAACAACAATGGTATGGAACGACTAGTGAATGCATAAATATATATCAAGGAAATACTTAATTTGGAACGAGGACTGCCAATGATAAAACAAAATCTAATTGACACTTCATCGAGCTAGATGGACAACACAATTTTAACGATTAATAGTACTTTGGTGGCTCAGTGTAGTAGGATGGGGTTGCATATGTTGTGTAGTAGGCTGGAGCCTCGGTGTAGTAGCTGGGAGCAGAGTAAGTGGTGGTATAGTAATCTGGCGCTTTTGTGGTGTAGTATTTTGGGGCTTCAGTTTGGTAGTAATTTGGAGCTGAGTAGTACTTTGGTGCCTCGGTGTAGTAGCTGGGAGCAGAATACGTTGTGGCGTAGTACTCGGGAGCCTTGGTGGTGTAGTACTCGGGAGCCTTGGTGGTGTAGTACTCGGGAGCCTTGGTGGTGTAGTACTCGGGAGCCTTGGTGGTGTAGTACTCGGGAGCCTTGGTGGTGTAGTACTCGGGAGCGGAGTAAGTCGTAGTGTAATAGACGGGGGATTCGGTGTAGTAGCTTGGGGTAGCATAAGAATACGCGTAGTATTCAGGCGCCTTAGTGGTGTAGTACTTCGGAGCTTCGTTCAGGTAGTAGGTTGGAGCCGAATATTTAGGAGCCTCAGTGTAGTAAACGGGAGCAGCATAAGTGGTAGTGTAGTATTCGGCCTTTTCCATAGCGTAGTACTCGGGGACCTTAGTGGTATAATAAGAAGCTGTAGTGTAGTATTGTGGTGCATCGGTGTAGTAGCTTGGCTTGGCATATGTAGCAGAATAAACCGGGGCTTCAGTGTAGTAGCTTGGTGCCGAGTAGTATTTGGCAGCTTCAGGGTAATAAGCTGGGGTGGCATAGGTTGTTGTGTAGTAGCTAGGCTCGGTGTAGTAAGACGGGGCGGAGTAATACTGAGGGGTCTCAGTGTAGTAAGTGGGCTCACTGTAGTAAGACCGAGCGGCTTCAGTGTAGTAAGTCGGAGCTACGTAGTACTTGGTTGCTTCTGCTTCGGTGTAGTAGGCAGTGGTAGTAGTAGTATAGCTGGGGACAGCATAGTACTTTGGGGCTTCGGTGTAGTAGCTTGGTGCAGTGTAAGTAGTTGAGTAGTACTCCGGTGCCTTAGTGGTGTAGTATTTGGGAGCCTCAGTGTAGTAGCTTGGAGCTGAGTAGGACTTGGGAGCTTCAGTGTAGTAGCTAGGACCAGCATATGTTGTTGTATAATACTCGGCCTTCTTCGTTGTGTAGTACTCGGGAGCCTTGGTGGTGTAGTAGCTGGGGGCTGCATACGTCGTTGTGTAGTAAGGCGCCGGAGTGGTGTAGTACCCAGAAGACGATCCCATCGGTCCACCCATGGCCTCTCCAGCCAACAAGGTAACGACAGCCAACAGCAGCATCGCGCCGTAGTTAGCTGAAACAAGACAATACATGAAACGTTATCTCCTGAATCCACCTGGATGTAATAATTAGATGCACACAAGTTCATTTCGATTGATTAAAATCAAAATGAATCACAATTTCAATTCCTACGATTAAATAATTAAATAAAACGATAAATTACTCGTCATTTTAGAGTTAGAAAACACGATGTGAAGTACAACTGATGGTAGATGTCGTGCTGCTGTCCAAGTTGTTAACTACAATGAATTGATACACCTCTTTCCTCTCATTTTATATGACTGCAAAGTCACCCTGTTTCAATTCATTGGCCCTGCGGTTACGACACGTGCACCTTACGGGTAGTGACGTAACAGCCAATATTCTTACCCCACCCTTTTGGCTTGGCGCTTTTGTTGTGTAGGAGCACGTTTGAAAGGGCGAACATTGCTGATTCAATGTCAAACAACAATCCTTAACGTGAATATCAATTTCTCTTTAAAACAATAGGCACAAGAGAATGTTAATTTTAAAACTCTTATTATAATTTTAAAACTTGTTAACTATCTGTTATAATTACCCCGGGAATGCAAAATGTATCCGTTAACTTATTAATTTCAATGATTTGGCTGACGACATCGAGACAAAGAAAACACAAAAAGATGTGATTTAACGAATGATTCAATCTTTTCCTTTTCCTAGTCGGTAATTGCAAGAAAAAGGTCCTTTATTCATTGTTTTTTAGAAATTTGAAAAATTTTCAACTTTTTTTCGGTTTATTTTACCAAATTTAATTTATAATATTGGTTTTCTTTTAATTTAATTTTCATAGATAAAAAAAGAAATATACCAATTTTACGGTTGTCAAGAAAGGACGCCTTACGCTGCGTCAAAATCATTGTAAAATTAAGCGTTGAAAGTTGCTAAAATGTTAAAATTCATGTTTGCATTCAAGTGCCAATCTTGCACCTGTGTATCCAAGATGTAAACCAACGATCAAAAATCCTTTGTGGGGCATACGTCGTGATAACTGAGTTGATTGCAATTATGAACATACATTTAGTTAACTAGGCTTGATAAGATCAGAGGACGTGCCTTGGGTACGTACGGTACGTAGGCATTTACGAATACGTTTACTATCACACGTAGGACTATGTTGATGGACATTTTTCCTCACGTAATTTCACATTTGAAGAAATAAGGTAATAACGGGATTCTTTAAGCCTCATTAGTTTGCCATTAAGAATTACCATAGGGTATACTGTACGGCTAGGTGTAAAGGTGTTCCGAAGGCCTATAGGCCTATCGTGAAAGAAACTCGATTCACCATGACACGTTTGTTTTTTACCCAAGTTTTATTTTAAAAAAAGATATTAAATGCGAAGGGTTAACGAGAACATTTTTGTATGAAACATATCATTTGACATTAATGTTGTACTTCAAGAACGACTGTGATGAACCAATAAATATGGGAGATGAAATGTTTAGCTATTTAAAAAAACTTATCCTCTAATAGTATTTTGGAGCTGCTTCAGTGTAGTAGCTTGGGGCAGAGTAGTACTTTGGAGCCTCAGTGTAATAGCTGGGAGCCGCATAAGTGGTGGTGTAGTATTCGGGCGCCTTTGTAGTGTAGTATTTTGGACCCTCTGTATAGTAGCTGGGAGTGGCATATGATGTGGTGTAGTATTCAGGTGCCTTGGTGGTGTAGTACTGTGGCTCTTCACTTTGGTAGTAGGTCGGAGCCGGATAGTACTTGGGAGCATCAGTGTAGTAAACAGGGGCAGCGTAAGTGGTGGTGTAGTATTCAGCTTTCATTGTGTAGTACTCCGGGGCTTTAGTTGTGTAGTATTCAGCAGCCTTTGTGGTGTAATATTGTGGAGCATCAGTGTAGTAAGATGGAGCAGCATACGTTGTAGTGTAATAGCTAGGTTCAACGTAATACGAAGGAGCAGCAGTGGTGTAGTAACTGGGGGCAGAGTTATACTTTGGAGCCTCAGTGTAGTATGTAGGCTCCACGTAGTAAGACTGAGCAGCTTCAGTGTAGTAAGTCGGAGCTGTATAATATTTGGCTGCTTCTGTTGTGGTGTAGTAGGCAATAGTAGTGGTGGTGTAGCTGGGTGCAGCATAATATTTAGGAGCCTCGGTGTAGTAGATTGGTGTAGCGTAAGTTGTGGTGTAATAAACCGGGGCCTCTTTGTAGTAACTTGGAGCGGAATAATCATCAGTGTCGTAATAATCATCAGCGGAATAATCATCAGCGGAATAATCATCAGTGTAGTAGGTCGGAGCAGCATAAGTAGTGGTGTAGTATTCCGGCGCTTTGGTCGTGTAGTACTTGGTAGGCTCTGTGTAGTAACTCGGGGAAGCATATGTTGTCGTGTAATACTCGGCCTTCTTCGTTGTGTAGTAATCAGGAGCCTTGGTGGTGTAGTAGGACGCCGGCGTGGTGTAGTACCCGGATGAAGACGATCCCATCGGTCCACCCATGGACTCTCCAGCCATCAAAGAAACAGCCAATAGCAGCAATGTGGCGTAGTTAGCTGCAAATTGAAAAAGAATGCGGTTTAAGGTATGATCTAAACAAAGAGCCTTAGAAAACATTTACATCAGTTTTTTAACAATATCCAAGAGTCAATAAATGAGCCTGGTTTTCCCATAATTACAAGATGTAAATCTTGAGTACATAAAACTAAACAATGCGATCATCACTTTGAAAATCTAGCTTGAAATTACGGTTCAAAACATGTTTGATAAAAATGACAAGCTTCTTCTAGAAAAATAGAATTCATTCAAAACAAAGGTGAGATTAACGTAACATATTTACCCATGATAATAAGTGAAATTTGACTTGGTAATGAACGGCTGTGTGACACTCTCCTTCCTACCGTTACTGATCGATGAGTCCACTCGACTGATTCCAATTGAGTTTTGTCCTCATTTTATAAGAATTTTTGTCAGCCTGATGTGCACGCCACTAGCCCATGGCATTGAAAATTACAAGTGCTGTATGATGCTTACCCCTCCTTTATTGATATTTTCGCCTACCTTATGACATCATCTTCCCCATTTCCTTCTCTTTTTGGCCGTTGGCAATTGCGATTTAAGGCCACGTATTTTCTTGTCTTAAATTTTCATTCAAAACGTTATGATGGTTAAAAAAAAAGAAGGATGTGTCCCTTAATGCCATTGCAATGTAAAACTCAAAACTGGAATCGTAGGATTGACAATAATTGTCATAAATAAACAATAAAGATCCTACATAAGTTTGTAGTTGCTTTTTCAACGGGTAACTGATTGAATGACAAGGGACATTGCTTAATGCTTATACGGGTAAATACAAATCTAAATATTGAAATCTAATTGTAAATTGAACTCGGCGATTAAAATTTGCGCTCTCGTTTCGTATAACTCTTAGTTGATGCATAAACTCATTAGTGTCGACATCGGCCGCAAGGTAATATGGAGGATTCTTGCATGTCATTAGCGGTGTTGATGCGTGATGCCACACCCTAAATCGTGAGTGCTAGATAATAATTCGAAATTTTTAACATTTAATTAAGTTATTTGTTTTATAGTCAAGTCAAATGATATTCATCATTGTTTTCCCAGTAATGTTCATTTAAGACATTGTGTAATATTTTCTCAGAATTTAAATGGGAGTTAGTTTTATGTCGGAAATTGCCCGATTTTTTTATCAACGTGGTTTGGTGCCTAAATTCACGGTATATAAGAGTTGAGTGCATTTCTATGTGTAGCGGCACTTGAAATGACTGGGTATGGCACCCTCCCAATGTTGGGATTGCTAGTAACCAAGAGTCTGTAAGCAAATACAACTCGAAACGTCAAGCGTTGGTATGGGATTGGCCCACCATTCCAATGCAAGGCTGAATAGAGAGGTAAGAGCTATCAGCTGATGTCACGATGTGGGTCATATAGTACAGCAATATGATCCGGGCCAACATCGTGACAGGTCTGGAGGATCTAGCATGTCATTCAAGAGCTTAGCGCAACCATTTTTTTCTTTTTTTTTTTTTTTTCACAATTAAGTGAAATTGCGCAAACAATGAACTCTAGCTGCTAGTACCCAATTTTGAGCATTGACTTTCTACTTGACATTTTCAATGGAAAACTAGGAAAACCCACGATAGCGATGGAAATGCAGCACGAGATGAGCTTGAAATGACTGGGTATGGTACCCTCCCAATGTTGGGATTGCTATAGTAACCAAGAGTCTGTAAGCAATTACAACTCGAAAGGTCTAGCGTTGGAATGGGATTGGCCCCCCATTGCAATGCAAGACTGAATAGATAGGTAAGAGCTATCAGCTGATGTCACGATGTGGATCATATAGTACAGCAATATGATCTCCATCCGGGCAGGTCTGGAGGTTACTAAAATAGCAAGTCAATCAAGTGCTTAGCGCAACCTTTTTTTTTTTTTTTCAGAATTTAGTGATATAGCGCCAACAATTAATTCTAGCTACTAATACCAAATTTTGAGCATCGACTCTCTACTTAACATTTTAAATTGAAAACTATAAGAAAACCCGGCTAGCGGTGGAAATAGAGCCTGAGAGGATCTTCTTTACACCGTCCAGTGCAATAGAGGTGGGGTAAGAATACTGGTAATTCAAAAATGTTCAATTTCAAGATGCCATTGGGCTAAAGCGATGAATCAGGGTGACGGTAGGTACTATAAAAAGGAACGTGCGAATTATCAGGTACCTTCAAACTGATTTCACCGTTCACTAATTTTGGTAACTTTAGCTTGCAATCATGGTTAAGACAGAATCTTTCATTTATTTTTAAGCCAAACTAACTGCCATATTTCTCAAAATAGTTTATTATTTAAATTATCTACTGAGCTGTTAAATTTTTCTATCTGTATGTAACTACGGCGTCATGGTGATGTTGCCGCTTCGTTCTCTTGTGTACCGACGGATTCGTGCTCAGCTGTATACTACACAACTACAACACCTCATGAGTTATGTAAACTAATGTCTCTTACTTCAACACCAAAGAGCCCGAATATTACACCACAAATGCTGTCTACTAAACCGACTCACTCAAGTATAATGAATCCCTACTACACCACCAAACACTCCACTACAAGCTATTATGCTCTTAGCTGCTATATCGACGCTCGGGTTTACTACACCATAGAAATTCTGACAATAACCTCATTTACGTTAATATTTTATCAATTAGAAATTGTAATATCACAGCTGAAAAGTTAACTTACTTTATACTTTCTTCTCTGCAACAAGTTATCTCACTCTAGTTATTAACAGTTTCTTGTTGCCAAGTTACTTACAAAAATTGCAAATACAATCATTTAACCCCAACAGTGAACATGAAAGATTAAGGGTTTTTGCTAAGAGTTCCTTTCATAGCTGAGACCATGGTCCATACGCTTACAAAAACAAACCTGACGCATGGAAAACTGTCTTCGCGCACGAAATTGTATTTGCTGATCAGATACAATATAAGGCTCGAATTAAGAGTGGAGCGAATAGCCTACTCGTCATCTTCTTCACCGCCATCACCACCGTCTGTGCCCTTCTTCAAGTTCTTTCTCTTGACACGACCAGCACGGCCGCCACCGAACGGTGAGCGAAGAGCAAAGTCGATGTGTTTCTGGGAATCCAACCGAACGATGAAGCTGGGAATGTTCACCAATTGCTTGCGAACGCTGAAAATAAGAAAAACAGTAAGTTGCTTGAAACGTATGCATTTTTAGGAAGGTTTGACAATAAGATTCAGTCAAGTTTGCCCACCGAGCCATAAGTGTCTACCCAAAACTAGACATCAGGCGTGAAGTGTTGCTAGCAACAACTCCAGTGGCCATTCAAAGAAAATCTCGTATGCGTTAGATTACATGTAGATGTTTTCCACAACACGTAACGCTCAGCGACAATGAGAAATGTTACTAGGCGTGGACTGTTGCTAGCAACAAACCAGTGGCCCATATGACATCCAATGGAACATAATATCACGTCAAAGGGAAAATCCGGTGACGTGTCAGGCAACTTGTTTCATAATGCTAGCTGAACGGGAGTTGCTGAATACCGAATGTGTCGCTGGCGGATGAGAACGCGAGCGTGGTGAATCGACTTGGCCAATCCCAATTTGAAAACTTGGGTTTGAAGGCGACGTTCCAAGAAATCCTCAACCTTCAAGCTGAGCACGTAATCGAGCTTCATGCGGCTCTCCTCCAACACACCGATGCGTACCAAACGGCGAAGAAGGGCGTTACCTATACGACAAAGAATTGCATGATAAATCACTCCACATATTCAATGAACACAGAATAGGGTTCATTATACAACTAATTATCTCAGTTATTTACTCATGTAAGATTGACATCAGGTCTCAGCCAAGAAGTGTCAGATAATGTGCATCATGCAAATTAGTTCTATTCACCAACGAATAGGCTACAAAGCCTACCATGCTCTAATCAGCATGCAAAGAAAAATATATATCACAACATTATCATTACCTTCAAACAGACGTTTGCCATCTTTCTCATCAAGAGTGAGCAACTCTCTGGCAGCTTTACGGATCTTGGCCAAAGTGTACTTGACCCTCCAGACTTCCCTCTTGTTGCGAAGACCATATTCACCAATCAATTTAAGCTCTTGATCCAAACGAGCTTTCTCGAAGGGGCGTCGGGGAGCGACGCACACCTTTCGCTGTACCAAGGGAGCACGGTGGTTCACCATTTTGACTGTTTAGCCTGTACAGATAACAAAGAAATTAAGGTTTTACATTCATAAATCAAGAACATTGAAAAAAGAAAAGTTTCATTATCGCCTAGTCACGAATCAGGTCAATCTACAACAAGATTCCTGGGATTAAAACTGGCAATTAATTTAGCCACATTCCATCGACAGTCTTTATTTAAACAAGAGTAGTCAAAAGTGGAACAGAGGCATGCCCGGGCCGGTACGCAAAATCCATACAAATCAAACACATCTTTACGATCCCCTAATTGTTTTTCAATTCTACTTCAATATGTTGATAAAAGCTGTTTGTCAAAAATAAGATTGCTGCTTACGCTTTAACAAATCATCCAACTTTCAGGAAATAAATATGAACTGGAACTTACCAAGCAAGCTACAGAAGCGACGGCGGCCAGAGAGAGTGTGGCCGGATAGATGGTTGGTATATGGGGTACCTCTTCTTATAGACGTCGATGAAGCCTTGTCTTGCCAAACGCGCGCGATTTGATACAAAATACAGCATTGCAAGAGTTCCGAAAATGGTTATGGAAAACGACAGGTAAAAGCTACTTGCAAACTTATACTTGCAAGTTTAACTGAAAGTAGCTTTTCCCAGCTAATCCCAGCTTACCAACTTCGTAACAAACTGAAAACTTTGCTGTCTCTAATTCACACTCTCAAAGTTAACGACATCAACAAAATTACAACAAAACTTTGCTTGCGTCGACGGTGGAAATCACATTTTCGTTTTCCTTGCAAACCATTTCGTGTCGAACCAATATTTCTCGTGAATGTCTAAATATGGCTGATTTTCCGCCATATTTATTTTGAGGGGGTTCATATTGATCTCGAATGAGTCACCCTCTACTAGGGGCTGTTCAATTCTATGGCATTGGGGGTGGGGGGCGATATTGGAAGTGACGTTGGAAGGGGGTTAACTTTCCTCCCCCACTCTCAGTTCGCTGTTCCTCGTTGCCTGACTGCCACGTGCCTCAGTTGTAATCCAGAGTATTCTATTGAATATGTGATGATACCTCGTAACTCGAATCAACTTTTTTAAACAAAAAGTTACCCCATGTTCAATGCAAAAGCTCATTGTCCAAGTTTCAATAATGGCCGAACTCGCCTCATGTCAACGAACCCATCGAATAACAAAAAACACACGTTGAACGTGCCGAAAAATAGGAGGTGCTTCACTAGTTCGCCCTGCGGGACGTCGTCTTTTCTTTTTTCGTAAATATATATATATTTTTTCGTTTCCATCGTTTGGTGCGTGTGTGTGTGTGTACAATCGGAGGGAAAGTTCTTCTTTCCCATGCGCCAACAGTTCAGTTTGTTTTGCGACGGCGTGGCATGTGGTTGCGTCGAGCAACGTCGTCGTGTGGTGCCCCATGCTTTTCTTCTTCCCCCCTCACTGCCATTAAAGTCCTTTCATTAGAATTTGTTTTTTTCTTCTTCGTTTCGTGGTGAATCACGCACGTTGCTGACGAACTTTGTCGAGTGCCAACGAAACAATCGCTCGTGTGTGTCGACTTGATTACACCGGAAGTTCGGGTGTGTATGGCCGTTCCCTCCATTTTCGTTTCTTTTTACTTCAGTCGTACCAGTGAATTCCTTTCCGCCAGCGTACACACACAAAAGTAAGTTCTTTTTTTTCACTAAATAACTTGGTCTATTGATGTGTAATTTGTGCACAGTCTATTATGGTGGCATAGCACACGAATAGCAAGGCTTAATTAAGACTGATGACACATGCCCGTTTGATTAACTACGTAAACTTTTACTTGTTGTTGCTAGCACTTCGTCAAGTTTCTTTTAATGGCCATCCATGCTTGTGGAACGTGGCGTTCATCCACTTGAAATGGCACTCAATCTTCTTTGCCACAAGTTCTTTCGGTTTAATGATGTCGCAATAGGAAACACAGTTTTTAGAATCCAATCGATTCTAAAGAAACGTGATGGCATTAATTTTTCTCGTTTTCTTTCCCTTCGTTGTACGACTTTTCAAGAGTTTGGCTCTTGCGGTCCGTGTACTAGTGATTCTATTTTCAAACGACAGCACAAAAAAAAGTGAAGTAAATAATAGAATACATGCATAATAAACACGGAGAAGTTGTTCAAATGTCGCCGTAAGGCGCTTAATGGCTGAGGCGCTTGAACTTCTAATTGAATTGCTGCCTATCAGGAGGCTTCCTTTATCAATCGATAGCTACCGTTGAAACACGCCAAATTCGATATCTTTCCCTCCAGCCTTTAATTTGTGTATTTAAAAAACAACAAAAAAACAGTCCAGCTCGAGGGCTTTAAAAAAATACAAAAGAAGTTCTTCACCTGTAAAAACAAAAACAAATTTGCCTCTGGGTATTTACGTAACCGTTCCGGAATCCTCCCTTGCAGGCTCTCGGGGTACCCGAACGGTTTGTCACGAAAAAACGAGATAAGGCTATACGAGAAAACGATCGACAGTTAACGTGCACATAGTCAATGTGTGCCTCCCAAAAAGAACTTGGTTCCCAAAAGGTGCTGTATATCGATTTAATTTCGTAAAGTAGTCAAAGAGACAGTTGTTGACGTACATAGGGTGAAAGATGCATGATGTCGTCAGCGTAATAGCAATCAAATCTTTGATGAGCTTTAGTCACACAGTCGAGTTGTGATTCCATTAGAAAAAGCGGGGGAACGCGCAACTTAAACAAGTTTTTCTTTCTCCATTTCGTTAAGTATATGCTATCTGTGTTGAGGGAGAACGCCGTGTTGCGTGAAAGCCGATTGCCTCTTGGGGATTCTATTTAATAATAATAAAAACAGAAATATATATTGAAACGTATCAAAAAGGGAAAGAAACAAAAACGAGTTAGAGAGGGGAGCCGAAAAAGATATTGGATACTTTCATGCGGGGCATATAATCTCATTTCTTCAGTAAATATACTACGTGTATGTGCCTGTTTGTACTGTATATGCGAGACACAGTGTGTGTTTGCTCGAACGAGTTTTTTTTTTTTTTATGTGTATGTTTTTGGCAGCCATTTTTGTACTCGTGCTTATCGGGTTATAGGCACAGTCCCTCTATATTCTGTAGGGAACATAAGAGAGAGAGCTAAACGTAACAGCTTCCCGTCTGGTATGATGCATTGTTGATTGAGAGGAATTATTTTTTGGTGGGACCATCTCAATTGACTTTGATTATTTCTTACAGCAAGAGGAAGTGGGGGAAGGAAAAGCCATGCGTCTGTCGTGGCCGATACGGCCCAACAATCGAAGGATCTTGACGGATGGTGAAGAAGATGCGGAAGGCAGAATGGTGGTGGTTGAAACGCCCGTCTCGTACGATATGCCATCGTCTCCTGGCTCCGTGTCGACTACCAATGATGCGGCCACTCTGATCGCTTCACCGGAGCACCGTTCATCATTACCGATCACCAATAACCGAAGGATCAGCCGTTATGGAGCCCAACAGCTTGAAGCTATTTCGATGGTAGCATCAGACGATGACGAAGAGGACGATGATTACGAACAGAAAAGGCAACTATTAACTGACGTAAGTTCTTTTAAATTTGCATTTTGCCCTCAGATCGAACGTATCGACATTTTTATTATTATTATTATTTTTTTTTTTTTAAATAATGTGATCGATGTGCTATGGGTGCGGATGGTGGTGTCGTTAAAGGTTAAGAATGAAGAAAAAAAAATCAGCAACGTCATTTTCTCGGGACTCTTTCTGTTTGGCTGCTGGGCGTCGGTCGAGATAAATAACAAGCTGTTTGTTGTCCCGTAACAATGCGTCCACCCCTCTTCTGGTCGTTTCTCAGCGAGACATTCACATAAAAGATATAAATAAGGGAATGGTCGGCGTGAACTCCGACCGCACACGCATACAGCGCTCCGACTCGCTTCCTTTTTTTTATACATCGCGGTCTTGAACAAGGAAAATCCACTCACTTTTTTTTTTCATCCTTCATTCGCTCCTTCGATCCTCATTTTTTAAAATTTTTTTTTTTACCCCTCTTTATCCTTCTCCAGTCCATTAAGCAACGCTGACACAACACAACACGCCCTTCTTATTTTATTATTTTTCTTTTTACAAATTTTTTTTTCTTCTACCTAAGACCGTCTTTTGTTGTACAACATTCAAGTGAACTTTCAAAGCGATTTAGACACGACATTGTGGTGGTTCTTTCCCGGAATATGTGCGGAGAAAACAGGACGGAAGCGAGAAGAGAAAAAGGAAAACACAAGCAAAAAAATAAAATAAATGGTTCTTTAGAATGAGATTTTCCTCGCTTTCAATAGGGATTTGATGAATTATTCAGACGTTTCTCAGACATGGAAACAGCTGTGGTCTGTTTATGAATGGATGATTTAACGAAGCTTTGTTCGTGTTCAGTCACTTTTCCTTTTTTTGCGAAATGTTTCGCCGACATGTGGCGCCATCTAACGTTAGATATAGTAACCAATGCCATCTAGCGGTGAAAGAGGCTACTAGCAGGGCGAAACTACCTAAACCCAAATAGTAACACTAATTTATCTGTACATTTCGATCTCGGAAGAATTTGATGAGCTGTCACGCACACATTGCTGATGGGCGACATTCCCTTCTTTTCCTAAAAGGAAAACACACATTCACGAGAGTCTCTCTCTTTCTCTCTTGTTCCTTAAAAACGTTTGAATCTTTAATTTTCTCATGAGGCAAAGAATTTTTCTGGGTCGCTCATTTTTTTTTCTCCTTGTGTAATTCCCCTGTCCTTGTCTTCTTTTTGGTTTATTTTTCACGTGAGTCTTATTCGGTAGTAGTTAGTGGTAGCTCTCTGTCTGTGGCTCCCATATAGGAGTATGTCGCGCTGTCTTTTCCGTCCCGGGAATTGTCCTCCTTGCCTTTCTTTTGATATTCCATGGGAAAATGTCGGCCCGTCCGGAATGCCGGGCGCGACCCGTTTTCTTTTTCTTTCCCCCAGATTGACTGATGACCCATCCCGTATTCTTTTTTGTTTTATTTTCATTAATTTTTTTTTTTTTCTCCATCGGGGGGTTCTCAGTCCTTGACTCTCCCACCATTTTCAAAATATACCAACACACGCAAGAAATGGGGAACAAAAAATGACTTGGCGAGCTGACGAAGTGGACAAATTAGTGACAAGCCAGTCACTATCCAGCATACGAGCTCGTGATGAATGACCGCCAAGGTTCCTTATCGGTATCATAGTAGCTGCTTACTTTCCTCTATATAGAAGCTTCTTTATACCGTCCTTGCTTTTGCCGCTGCGGCGGAATAGTATCACGCTTTGAAAATTCCCTTTTCTTTTTTGTGTGTGTGTGACTCTTTAGTCTTCCTTTATACCATAAGCTCTGGCCATCCTTTTTACCTCCTATTTTTAACATTTTTTTTTGCTGCTGCTGCTGCTGCTGCTGCTCTTCTCGTGTGATTCTCCGTCCTTTTGACCGACCCGAAGACACAGAAGATAAAAAAAAATACGTACGACCTCGTCACTAGAGTGTATAAATATAACGAGACACATTCCATCTTTGCCATCCGTTTCGGCATTCAAATTTTTCTTCCCAAGTTTTTTTATCCTCCTTTTTTCCGATTTTCTCAGGCTCATATTTGGAAAAGAACCTCCCACAAAAAAACAAAAAACAAAAAAATTAGTGGCGTAACATTTTGTTATTGCAAAGCTACTGTAATAGATTCTCATTCCACGTAACTCGCATATTTCATGCGTTTCATATTTTCTTAAATGATTGCCTATTGTCATATCGGACGATGCTTTGTTGTTCCATGTTTAGTCACTTTCGTTGGCGGTTTTGTAGTTGAAGAATGGCCAAACAACTTGTTAATTGATGCTAATCTATTTCTTTTATTCTCTTTCTTTTTTATCTCTCTCGCAGAAATGGCGCCAGCTGTTCGACCAGGTAAGAGAAACGGCCATTTTTTTTTAAAACATATTTTTGTTCGTAAAAATTCGTGTACGGATTAAGCGTTGCCTTTATTAGCTACCAATGAAATCAACGGCTCGCGTCCGTTGTGCCCATGAGAAAAGATTTTCTGGCAGAAAAATAGGCCGATTTTCTTTTGGGTAAGCGAGGGTGAGGGATCCCATAACTTAACAAACGCGCTGGAGAACAAAACGAAAAAGAAAAAAAAGCGTCGGCGGTCGTCGTTCAGGAATAAAGAAAAAGTGGGGAGCGTCTTTTGTCTCGCGCGTCGACAGGGCCCCCTCGTTCCGATCAATGGGGAAAAATAAAAATATAATAAATATAAAAATGAATAACCCTATTGTCGCATCGGTTAAGGTTTCCGCAGTTCTATTCAAAGCCACGAAGAATAGGGTCAAAGGTTTTTCTGATAAAAAAAAATTTTTTTTATTTTGTTCCATTTTTGTGTGGCCCTGCATGCAGAACAGTTGGGTGTTGGCAGATATTTTTATTGTTGACCATTCAGTAGGCATGGCCATAAGTTTGTTCAGTATGTCCAGGGAAAGCCCACGTGCTGCCAAATTGGTTAGCCTGTGGCCGGATGATTTATCGCCTATCGATAAAATGTTTTTACACGGAGAAAAGAGAAAAAGAAGAGAAGGAAACACGGCGAATGCTATAAGACGGGGGGGCGTGTGTGGATTTGTGGAGAAAGCGATTGCACCTGGTCAATCGGAATGTCACTGGGCATATTTTTACCTTTCCAATTCAGAAACAAATGCATTAGCCAATTCGTCCATTCAAAACCAGGTGACGTCATGTGAGAAAGGAAAGAGACTTTGAAAAAGAAAAACGGGCTGTAACGGATGATCAATCTGGGAATCCCTGTAACGTGTGTATTTTGTAATGGTCATCAGTAAAAAATAAATAAAAAAAAATGCAGAGAAACGAAGTGCGTGTGTGCGCGCGCGCGCTCAGGCATTCAGTCGATACGTATAGAATAATAACAACACACATCAAGTGCCGGAGAAAAGACGATGGAACGGAATAGAAAACCGCATCCGGCCATTCACCGGATTCGCTTGGCCGCTTTGCGAGACACAAGTTTTTTTTTTTTTTTTTTTTTAGCGGCACCCAAGTTTCGTCCAGTGGCCTCCGTGAAAATCTAAAAAAAAAAAAAAAAGGCAACAACTTTTGCGTGTTTGTGTGTATAAATTGAAAGGCCTTGTATTAATCATGGCAGGGATTCATTTTTCAAGCTTGTCCACATTGGGGAGGAAATCTAATTATCTTATTTCTTTTTAATAACCAAATTCAACAAGTGAATTTTTTTTATGTTCCCCTCTCTTTTCGTCGATGACGTTATCGATTAAACGATCGAATCCCACGGAGGGGGGGGGGTTGTAGGCTTAGCAAGACAGAAAGTTTAGATATTGAAAATGACATGATTCCCATCAATTTCAAAATCAAAATAAAATAAAAAAATCCCCCCCTTTCGTAACATCGTCCCACCGTGGACTAACAACTACGTTGTATAAGGACTAACGTCGCTCCAGTCGCCCGCTAACGTTGCCGTCCGCCGGACGTGTTTTCACAAAAGGTCCGCGGGATTTTCAAAAAAAAAAAAGAAACACCTCCCCGATCGTTTTTTGTTTTTTTTGTTGTTGTTTTCATCCTCGTTTTGAACAGTGCGCGATTGACCCGCATATATTGCGTCCCTATAGAACAAAATTCTTTCCCTCCGAGGGATTATCCGTTTAAACTTTATTACACCAGAACAGGTACACATTCTACACGGTTTTGTTTAATCAAACATTTTCTTCACTTTGAACAACAACAACAACAGCAAAAAAAAAAAAAAAAGTAATGAGGTTGTGTAACGTTTTACAACGGGTCTATTCCGTATTTCGATTTTTGCTTGAAACATTTCCCACGTTCTCCATTTTTGTTTGTTATCCGAAACCTTCTCCGATGACCGCTCCACTTTTTATTTTCCTTCTCCCTCTCTGAATTGTGCATCTATATTTTTTTTTTCCCTCTTCTATTGTGAAAAAAAAAAAAAATTGATTTCACTTTCTCATCAAAAGAAAAGAAATGAAAAAAAAAACCCAACTGTCGAGAAAACTGGAATTTCTAACGCATTTCAACGGAATTTTCCATGAGAATAGGCTGATAATGAGCGAAACAAACCTACGGTATCTATAGCTGGACTTCTCTCTCTCTCTGTTTTTTTTTGTGTGTGTGTGTGTGCCCGACTTGTTGGCTAGACGTTTTCTAATATAGTTCACGCACCAGCGTCTTTTACTGTGTGCTTTTTTGCCGTTTCCTTGAGAGAAAGAGGAAGGTTCGTTTAACGAGTTCAACAACGCGTGACAGGAGCGGTTTGAAGATTATCGTTGGACAGGGGGGGGGGGGCGCGGGAAAAAAAAAAGAAAAGAAAATGGACATCGTTTGAAACAAGTAATATAGGAAAAGCAAACGTAAGCCGGATATGATTTGTGTTTCTGAGGACGGAAAAAAAAAACAGGCATTCCCGCAAGGGGTTCCGGTATATTGAGTTGGTATAGAGGAAGAGAGATCGGACACATTCATTAAAAGAAAAGATTTTTTTTTTTTTTTTCTTTTAGTCCGTCTTGGATCGTTAGCCATTTCTCATCATCATTGTGTCTGTGTGTGTGTGTGTGTGTGGGCGTATTAAATAATAATAACAAGAGCCAAAATTCATTCGTTGTCTGCAGTTCGATCCGGAAGGTTTCGGAGAGATTCCGTGGGAGGATTTCGGCCGGGCATTGCGGTCGCCTGAATTTCGTCAACATATTGAGCCGCACAAGATCCAGCAGCTGGAGGAGAAATTTCACCTGCAACAACAACTGGACAACGACCAGGAAGAGGACAACAAGAGCGGCTGCAGTGGTCACCACGGCGACCGACCCAGTCGCACATCAGAATATCGAACATCGGCCATCACCTTCCAGGACTTTGTCAATGTGGTGAGTGGACGTGAATTTATTTATGATTATTTTCCCATCCCTTTTTCCTCTTTTTTTTTTCAAAACAAAACAAAAATATTCCCGTCTCTCCAATTGATTGATTGATTGATTGATTGATCCACAAGTTGTGGATACTCGATCAAAGATGGCGTTGACATTCATCACCCGACCAGCATCACGCCATTGGCCCATTCTCTCTCTCTCTCTTTATTAATAATTCAAAAACGCTAGCGAGACTTGAAATCCCCTCCCTTTTCTTCTTCTCCAAACTTCACCACCCTCGCGGACCCGTCCGTCCGCACGCACCAATCATCCATCACTGCATCGCGTGACGGATGTCGGAAAAGTTGTTGCTCCCGTCCATCACTATCCCTTTTTTTTCTCTTCTCCTCTCTGTCAATCAATTCCCCATTGTTTACCTATTGGCCATTTTGCTATGATTATTCAATGACGATGACATCCCTCCTCTTACAAATAACCCAGGACCAGGGGATGGGTGGGGGGGTTCAATGTTACGTAATCGAAAGGACCTAAAAATAGCATTTGATGTGTACCCACTTGTTTTCGTGTGCATTCGCAATACTCTCCGTCGTCAACTGCTCTCCGTTTGCGCTGAAATCGGCTAATAGGAGGGGGCGATAATAATAATTTTGAGCGTTAACGAGTTGATGGAACGGCCAGCAGATTGTAAGAAATTGGGGGGGATTGGCCTCACTCAAAAATAGCGCGGCATGTGTCGCGCTTGTTTTTCGCGGACGAATGAAAGAACGGCAGGAAAGGGGGGGTTTCGGAGGCCGGTGCTAATATGTTTGGTATTGTGGGACCAAAAGAGCCCCCCCTCCTTAAAAAAAAACGATATATTTTTAGGGAGGTTTCTTTTTTTTTTTCAGAGGGTGCAAAAGGTTATTTCCAGAAAAATCTTCATTGGGTTGCCAAAACAAAAGGCACAAAAGTGAAAGTGGCCACATGTGTCCGCTCGCGCCGCGCGTGTGTCAACAAGGGACACACACAAACTCCCCCCTTTACTTGCGGCTGCTGCTGCTCCGGATCCAAAAGTGGACCTTCCTTTTGGGTCCCGGTGTTATTTCTATATTTATATGTACATTTTTCTCTCTCTCTCTCTCTTTCTCCGACTATTATTGTTGACCTATAGCGAATGGTTGAAGAATTCACAGCTGTACGAACGTGTGGATTTTCTATTTCTCTCAATTCAACCCGAAAATGTTTCTTTTTCTTTATTTGTGTGTGTCCTATTGACGAAATAATATTTGAATATTATTTTTGTTATTCCTATAGGGGGGATAGAGGGGGGAGACCGGAACTAGTGGGTTCCCCCTCACATCTCGGAGTTTTAAAAAAAAAAAAATCTTCAGTGTAGTGTGTAATATAAATGGCGTCGTTAGTCGAGTTGAACATGGCAAAAAGGGGGCACGCCCTTTTTCTTTCTTTCTCTGGTACTTGACGTCACTATGGTGACACTTAATGAACCGCAGCCTCTTTCGAAAATGTGTTATATATACGTCCCCCTTTGAAAAACATGGTACCCCATTCAGAAAAAATTGTGTGTGCCACATCCAGCCTCTAAATATTTGATGAATTGGGGGGGGGGTTTAAATTATAGTGTATGCGTACGCTAGTACATATAACACATAAAAAGGAGGAGGGAGGGAAATAAAATGAACCAAACCATACCGTGACCGTACACCATTCTTTTAAACGGCAATTCAAATATTGGAAAGGTATAGTTGGGAAAAGGACAAACATAAAAATGAATGAAAAAAAGGACATTGTAGATTTCATCCATTCATTGACAAAATGTCATCCCCCCCTTCATTTTACAACGGACACGAACGAACTTTTTTATGACGGAAGGGGAGACCATCGAATTCATTTTTTTTTTTTGTATCATGTTGTTGTTGCGGGTGTGTAATAGAAGAGCCCGAAAAAAAAAAAAGAGTCCGGTTCTTGTGATTGTTTGGTTGAACATTTTGTCAACAAGGCTCGCGTGCAACGCTCTTCTTTATTCTTTTTTTTTTTTTTTGGGGGTTTTGGAGAGAGTAAATAGGCAAGAAAATATTTTCATTTCCAAACTCATAAAATATTTGGGACTTTTCAATATAATGTCGGAACTTTGTACGTAATACGTTTTTAAGAAAAAAGGGGAGGGGATTTTACGTAAATGTGGGGAGGTTCGAATTCCTTCGCAAACGGGCAAAAAAAAGAAACTCTTTTCCGCCCGTCTTTTCGCTTTGTTGGAATCGAAATTTACGAGTTCGACAGGCAACGTGGACGACTAGGGTGGGCGTTGTTTTAATGAGCCAATTACGTCACTGGTGAACTAGTTTTTAGTAGAGTACAAAAGCCATAAGTTTTGCGCCTTCGACGTCGTCGTCATTTCCCTAAAGGAAACACAAAGGCAATGGCCAACATTTTTTCTCGTCCGTTCGCAAACGCGGAAGTCCCTTTGCCCCCCTCCATTTGGCTCGTGCATGTGTTTTGTACAAGTTAGCGTGTGTGTGTGTGTGTGGGGAGAGCGATAAGGGTGTTTCCAAATGTGTGTGTAAGAAGAGGGAAAATGAAAAAGAATGGGCGGCAATGAAATTGACACAAGCGACCAGGAAGTAGGAAGCTGAAGAAGATGTAGGAAGAGCGGCCCTTATTTCCTTGTGCCCTTCCAACTGCCCAATATCCTTATGTCTTACAGCAAACTCTCACTCCAACATATGTGTGTGTAAAACACAGGATAGAGAGTCAAATAGACCGGCTGTCCACACACACACACACATGAGGTCACGTGAATCCTGGCGCTCCAATTACAAACTTTTTTCGACCATTTCCGGATAGCGAAAGACTCTTTCCTCCTCCACACACGTCTGGCCATATATACACAATAGTTAGCACTTAATTATCTTGAACTTGATGGCTATTCAAAAGGTACATTTTTTTCTTTTCTTTTGCCATCATCTTTAAATGACGTGAAATGTTATTTCTTAAGAAAACAAAACAAAAGAGTAAAGATTGACATGGTAAAAACACAGTCAATAAAACCATTTAGAGAAAGCTCCTCCCCTAAATTTCTTTTTCTTTTTTTAAACGTTTAACCCCACTAAAATTTTACGATGGTTCTGATCATAATAAATACCTTGTGTTGTTAAGAAAAAAAAGAAGAGACTAGGCCCCTTTTCTTCATCCCGCACGGCCGGGCCTTTCTTTTTTCCGTCTCTTATTTAGTTCCCCTCTTATAAACAAGTCCTTTGCGCGAAAAAAAAAATATAGTATAAAGAATAATATATAAATAAATAAGAGAATTGGCCTTACGTTCAGTTGTCGTCCGCTTACTCTGTCACTTCTTTCTTTGAATAGTTTTTTTTTGGTCCAAAATGGTCGGGACGTGCTCGACGTGAATACGCAGAGGCCTTAAGGGGTACCCTCTTTTGCATGCAGCAAAAGTTCCAGTCCATATCTCGCTATAATCCGCTTTGGAATGTTTCCCTTTCTTGGATTTTTTTTTTTTTTTTTCTGGACAAATAAATCACACAAGAAAGAAAAGTACACAGCCAAATAATAAAAAAAAAAAAAGGCCAAGTCTAAATAGTTTAAGAGAGGGCAATCAGATTATCCCTCCAACTGCCACAGATCACTGAAAATCTTTTAACCATAGATCAAAAAGAATATTATTAAAAAAAAAAATGATTTAAACCCAAAAATCCCTTTTTTTTTTTTTTTTTTACATAAATGCTATTCAATTTTCTTTTTCTAGTTGAAGAAATCTGATGTTGAAAGTATGTGTGTGGGATCACCAGATCACGTCTCTGGAAAACAACAATAGATATGATGGGGCCATATGTCCGCTACTAATGGATCCGTTTTTTTTGTGTGTGTGTGTGTTGGCGGTAGATGGGGAAGCTGATGGGGGGCGACATGAAAGAGAAAATCTCCGATGATCAGAGCTTCTGGCTAGAAGGATTGGCACGTCCGATTTTTATTTTTATCTTTTTTTCTTTCTTCAAGTTTGTGTGAAGCGTTTGAAAAGAAGAAAGAGCCTACACCCAATTTGCTCATTTTGATTTATTTTTTTATCTGATCTTTCCCACACACACCGCTCTATATTTGGCACAGTCACTGCGACACACAACTGTATATATATGGGCTAAATATGCGTTATTTGCTGGACAGGCGGACATGAGGGACAATAGATATTTAGCCCCCTCCCACAGAAATATGAAAAAATTAAAAGAAATGTAAAAGCGTAGTTCCATCCGGTCTTCTTCATTTTTTTTTTTTTGGTAGGGTATTTAATAAATAAAAACCGGATATGTAACGAGTCAGGTGTTTCAAACTTTTGCACGAGGGGGGAACCGAACTCTCTCCCCTCACGAAAAAAAACAAAAAAATTCTTCTATTGTTGTCCATTTCGCAATGACATGAGAGAAACAAACGGAAGTAACACTCATCTTTCTTCCTGTTTCATTTTTTTTTGTTTTTTTTCCTTTTCAAAAGCAAATAGTTGGACTGACAAACTGACGTCGCTCTTGATTTTATCTTTCAAATATTTGAAGTTTGATTTCGACGAACGAACCGGCCGCTATCCTGCCTCCTGCCCGAAATGTTGCACGAACAACAGCACGCGCTTTAAACAAATGTAAAGACTAATTGTATAGGTTATTGGCTTTCAGGGTCCGAAATGGAAAGTTTTTTTCTTTTTTCTGTTTGAAAGCCATAAAAAAAAAAAAGACCCGTAAATGAACTTTATTTTTATGTCGATCCCGTTGTTTCTTTCCCTTTTTTTCTTTTTTGGAACCTTTTAAAGGTGCAAACGAGAGAAGAAGACCGACCCAATTTGCTGCGACTATTTTTTGATGGATCTTTTCTTCTTTCGGTGCGACTATTGAAACACGAGCGGCAGAATTGTGGCCAGTTGTTAAAAAATAAAAATGAAGATGTACATTTTATAGTGTACATGTACACGCCGAGTTAAGGTACACATCAACAGAAATAGCAAAACTCCGAAATAATAAAAAATACAAACAAAAAAAAAAAAAGGGAAAGAAGAAAGTTGTTCCAGGTATTTTACAAGTCCAATCTACCCCCAACGTGTGTTACTCGTGTGTGTGTATATTCAAAGGAAAGAAGAAGAAAGGTAGTCGACCACCCCAGTCGTCAACGTACCTCATCGATGAAAATAGAGAGATCTAAAAGGAAACAGAAACATTTTCCTTTTCTTTTTTCAAAGATCCGATGGGTGGACTAATGAATTGATTGAATAGGGGCGGCATATCGTCATGGTAACGAGCTGTGCCGAATTGTTGTTGAACCAATAAAGGGCATGGTCGAATTGTTAGATACTTTCATTCAAAATGCCACGCATTTCTTCGCCTCTATTGAACGCGATTCTCAGCCGACCGCGCCCTCTTATTACCTTTCACCCTCCTCCGTGTGTCTGTGTGTACCTCAAAGAAGAAGCGTATCCCCCAGGTGTGGACAGTATATACGACATTATCAATACATTTACCAAATCCCATATAGTAAACGTACATTATTTAAAATAAAATTTCCTTTTTTTTTTTCATGAGGGGGGTCTATACAGTTAGTGGAGGGAGTAGCCGGTACAATTTTCTGCATCTATACACAACACATGTGGAAATGGCTGCACAGAAGAAGTTGTAGAACTGTCAAAGGTTTTTATATTTTTTTTTTTCCCCTTTTGTTGCAGACTTTTTGCCCCACCTGACGATCTGGGGGTTTTCAACGATTGGAATGTTTTTCAAATTGTATTTTCTGTTTGGAAAGAAAAAAAAAGGGGGGCCCCCAACAACAAAAAAAAAGGTACAGTTGACATGCAATGCGGGGGGTCTACGACTTCTTCTACTTGCTATATACCACAGCAGAAGAGAGAAAGATGTTTCACCTATAAATATAAGGCGGATCCCATCCGTCCAGCTCGATCGACTTTGCCCCCGTTGGCTGCCCTTTTTTTTTTTTATCTTCCTCTGTGTTTAAGTTGAGGCCCCAAAAAAAAAATGTTCATTGCCCCGCCCAAGGAGCTGCGTGTATACCTTGATGTGTGTGTGTGTGTAGACTTTGTGTGTTGTCGAGGTAGTTGTTGTAGGCCTAATAGTACTTTAGCCCCCTTTTTTCTTTCTTTCGAAACGATAGTTGAATCGTCTTCTTTTGTTTGCCGACGATGAATTATTCATTGAAAAAAAAAAAACAACCCCCCCTCTCTTTTACTCCGCCCTTTTTAGCTGCCTAATGAGCCGCTCCAGCTTCGAGTCCTCAAAAATCAAACACGCAAACAGCATCACTAGGTAGGCAGACAAACAAGTAAGAAACGTTGTGTATTATGTTATTAGTTGCAAGTTTTAAAAAACAAAACAGACGTGCTCATCATTATTGGAGATGGAAAAGAAAATGGTATTGTGCGGTAGGTCGACACAATCATCAGCAAGTCGGTCGGGCTTTTTGTCTTTTATTTTTTTTCGATGAGAGAGGGGGGGGTCAGTTAATGAATTATTTAACGCGCAACGAATTCCTCGATAATTGGATCGTTTCGTTAGCCCTTTTTGTTTGGTTTTTTTCAGAAGGGGCTTTCATTAGCCTATCGGCTCTCTCTCTCATCGGCGATTCAGTAGCGCTCTCCTTTATGCTCTCGTCATCTTTTTGTTTTGTTCAGTCTCACGACAGAAACGAACATTTAAAAAATGAGGATGAGGAAAGAAGAAAGGAAATGGATAGATGTTATATTATATATAACTATCATCTTAAATGTAGAACATCAAAGGTTTCCAGAAGCCATTGCGTGGCTTCTGTTTCCATGTCCAGTTTGTTGTTGTTGTTGTTGTCACTAAACCGAAAATTCCCAAATTCTTGTTTGCCTTTTTTCCGCTAGAAAAAAACGAGCATTTGTTATCTGATTGAATAATTAAATCAACCCTTTCCCCCCGTTTTTCTTTTGTTCTTTTTTTTTTCGACGTTTCAAAAGTTAATATCTTTCAAGTGTTTCTATACACCTTGAAACTTATCAAAGTTCGTCGGGAATGTGAATTTAAACCGTCTGTGTCTGCACATAAATAGCGTTTCTTTCTAGGTTTCCCTCCCCTCCTTGTCTCGTTGTATGTGTGATTCAAAAATAACCCAAAAAAAGGGAAACAATTGGACAGGCGCGCGTTCGTATGGTACACACACAAATTGTAACGCGCGTTGGACTTGTGTTACACGGGGGGAAAGCAGGTGGAATGGGCCGGTGGTTTTTTGGTCCGGCGATCCGCACGGCTTGAGATGGCCACATCCGCTCACCTGTTCTTTCACTGACCATTTCTGCTCTCCCTTCCCATTTTTTTTTTCTTTCTCGTTTCGTTGATTAGAAATTTTAAAAAACAAAATAGAAAAGAGGAAGACAACGGAAAATATGCGAGTTTTTTTTTTGTTTTTCCTGCCTCCTCTTTTTTTTTCGATGCAGGTAAATTTGTTTGTGTATCGGGTCGAAGATGATCCATCATTGCATATCGCCCACGTAGGGACTATTTTGCTCATGCAAAAACCTCGTTAAGATGATCTAATCGCGATCTCTTTAAAACAAACCAGGAAAAAAAACAGAAAACAGACAACAAAATATGCAATTTTTGTTGTTGTTGTTGATATTTTTTTTTTTCCTCGAAAATGTTGGATTCATCGGGAGCTGTCGAAGCGTCGTGTTAAAAAGCGAGATGGCAGCCGTTATCTCAATCTCCATTCAAAAAGGCCAGCCCAACACAAAATGAAACTACATTTTTAAGGGACGTTGTTGTTGTTGTGTGACGAGGCGCATTTTTCTTCACACACCCACAAATATCCAGCCAACATTTTTACCTTTTTTTAGACGTTGATGAAGTCAAAAAAAAAAAAAGTGTAACAAAACAAAAAGAAAAAAAAAAGGGAAATGGGGCGCGTGCGCAGAGTCGGTGAAGCGCATCGGAGCGTGTCCGTCTAGTTGTTTGTGTTGCGTTTTATGTATTAGAAGGTGCCGGGCGACGACGGCCACTGGCCGAGCGCCGCCGCCTTCTTCCCCCCCGTTGTTTTCTTGTTTCCACCTGCTCTTTTTTGTGTTGTTGTTGTTGTTGTACGTATCGTCCGTCGTCGTCGACCTTCTCCGGTTCGATAGTCTGTTACTAATTTACTCGACAGGCTTCGCTGAAGAAAAACACATGCCTCCTAAATAAAAGAAAAAAAAAAAGGGCCGAATTCAAAAATGTTGTTCATTTTTTTTTTTTTTAATGACGATAGAAAATGTCTGGCCTTCCTGGAACACTGGAGTCTTAATGCTTGATTGTTGGCTTGAATCGTCGTCACGTTCTCAAAGTTCAAAAAAATGAAAATGAAAATGAAACAAAAGATTGTCTGCCCTCCCCCCCTCCCCCGATTCGATGCAGTTTTTTTTTTTTTCTCTTTGAATTTTGGAACAAAACAATACGCACCAACTCGTCTCATCTTGACAGACATTGAAAAGTAGCTCTGCTCCAATGTTTAAACGACAGAACGTGCTCCCAAAAAGATTTTTTCTGTATGTGTGTGTGTGTGAGTGTGGGGGAGGATAGAGGAACTGAAACAAAAGAATGTTGTGTTTCTCCATTTCCGGAACTTTGTATGTGTGTGTGTGTGGGGGGGAAGGAAGGAAGGAGGACGTCTTGCGCGCTCCCTCCACCAATTGTCTCCAGTGTAGTAGTCATACAAGAAGCAAAGACGTTTCTCTTCTTCCTGTTGAACCTCCTTAACCTCTGGCGCACCCATTGTCGAAAGAAAATCAAAGAGTTCAAGTGTCAACAATGCCAGTCCCATCCGTTAAATCAATCAAGCACATTTTGGTTTGATTTTTTTAAGGGAACATCAAAATTCAAGAATTATTTTTTTTTTTTTCAAGAAAGAAAAAGGAGGGGGGGGGGGCGCACCCAATAGTCACGCGTTGTGATCTCATCATGAAAATAGAATTGATTTAGATTTTCTTATTCTTTGAAAATGAAATACGTTCCAGTAAAAAAAAAGAGAGAGAGACTGGAAGAGGCGGATCATCATTCCGAAAATCGATTAGTCTTATCTTTATCTTCTCTTTTGAAATGATTTCCCATCATTTTCTTTTCTCTGTGTGTGTGTGTGTGTGTACATTTCGGCTGCTGGCTTTCCCCTTGTGCTTTTTTCCATCACACACACACAAGGAAATCTTTGATGTTCCATGCGCAAACGGTGTTAAAAGACGAAAGGGTCGAGCAAAGTTCATTTCTTAACGTCCAAACACACCGGGGACAGATAGCAGCGATTGGCCATCGTTTGCCGTGTGTGTGTGTGTTAAAAAAAGAAAAGTAGGAGGAGCCTGATGAAAGGAGGAGCGCCCCTTTTCACAGTACTAGACTCTCTCTCTCTGTGTGTGTGTGTGTGTTGGATATTGTGCTGGAGTTTGCTGCTTCCCTAGCACTCTGTGTGTGTACACACCCCTCCCTCCCCCCCCTCCACCCTTGGACGCACAGAAAGGGAAGAAAACTATAAGCTCCCTACACCTTTGCCACTCTTACTTCAGTGTCGTGGCGGCCGCCGCCTAAGCCAGGTCGTTTTCACCAATATTTTTGTTTCCAATTATTTTTTCATTATCATTTGCTGGGGGGGGGAGAGGGTGTCCACTTGTGAACGCCAACCAGTTTATACCCCCATCGTCGACAGACGTGAAATTTGTTTCGGTGTTGTGCGTGCGGATTTCCACCAGAAATATAAAAAAAAAAAACCCAAAAACACAACACATTTTCCAATCGTTTTGCGAACATGTTTTCACTTCCCATTGGATTCTAAACGTCTGGTTAGTTGTTTATTTCATTTACGTTTGATGAAATCTTGTTTTATGTCAGGACTTTTTTTTTTTTTTTGATTGTCACGAATGTGTTTCTCGTTTTTTTTTTGGGGGGGCTTTGGGGAGGACACATTCCAAACGGCATTATAATACACCGTGAGATTCTCTCCCGGTCTAACCCATTCCCATTCCGGAAACTGCAATTTTATTTTTTTTTTCAAATAAATATTTTTCGATGTTATTTTTATTTTCTATCTTCCTTTTTCGTGGTGTGTTTTATGTGTAGAGAAAGGAAAAAAATCCCGAACGAACTGAATGAGAAGCAGCGGTTCTATCAAGCGTCACTTCCGCCGGTCATTTTCTGTGTCTATTTTTATTCAAATTTTTGTTTTTGGACCGTTTGTGGGATCACCAAGGGGCAGGGGGGGGGACTCCCGCTCTTCTCTCCTTTCCATCGTGCACAATAATTGACATTATTGTGCACCTTGAACAAGCAAACACGTCGTTAAAAATGAAGCAAAAGAACCACGCCCGTCTTCAATTTGATCTTTTTCTCTCTCTCTCTCTCCACCTCTGCAATCGGAGGAAGAGTTACGTAAATGGCCCCATTTTTTTTTTTCTTTTTCGGGTTGCATCATTGACCTCATTTGACCTCATTTTTCCCATTATGTAACCAACACATCGACCTTGCCGCTAGTTTTCGAAATGTTTTGATTTGAATGTTTTTTTGATGTTGTTGTTTATTTCGTTTCGACAGATGAGCGGGAAGCGTAGCCGGAGTTTCAAGTGCGCCGTGCATCACCGCGACCGTCAAGTGTGCAGCGAAAACGATTTTCACCTGCTCCTACAGCCACCCACTCTCTTTCAAAGGTACAGCATCGCTTTTTTTTTTTTGATTTTCCACTTTCTTTCTCCTTGTGCATTGGCTCTCCTACGTAGATTAAAAAAACATATCGGGGAATGTGCTTTCTTTGCTCTCGATTTCCATTGTGTTGGGTGGTTAGTGATTGGATGCGTACAAGGGGATTAACAAGACAAAGAGGATTATCATCATGGCAGTAAAAAATAAAACAAAATTTAAATCGTCTCAGGGCTATACGAGTACAATGTAGATTATAGTGCGTGTGATTGGAGGACAGGGCTGCTAATGAAATGCCACACAGTATGACACCCTTTAAGGGCCCCCCAGTGACGAATCTGTCCATGTGTCAATCAAAAAAAAAAATTCAAATTCAATGGCCAACAAAACAAAGTTAAAGCACAGCGGGGAGGTGGCATTGGATTTGAAAAAATAAATCAGTAGCTCTTTTAATTTATTTTTTTAAAATTTAATCTTAAGAACATTTCAATCAAAACTCTTTTATTAATATTTTTTTTTAAATTTTATTCCGTCTTTAAATTTCATCAACGGGAAAACGCAGAATGGTGAAGGTGATTGCCGACGAGTTCCTGACGGACGATCGGGAGCGCAAATATTACGCCGACCGTTATTCGTGCTGTCCACCGCCCCTCTTCATCATCTTCATCACGCTCGTTGAGGTCAGTTTTGAGAATTCTTTCCCTTTTTTTTATTATTCCCATCATAATAAATAAGAAACATCGACCGTGACTCACGACATGCGTTTTTTGTTTTGTTTTACCCACTAAACCGGCCCAATCGATTGCGATCAATTTTGAATTTCGATGAAAGCGATTCTTGTAGATTCTGGTATTCCCCCCCCCCCCCTCTTTCTTTATCGCTTTCAGGGAGCGGGAAAGGGAAAATCCGTTGCATGTCGTGCGTGTAGATAGAAGCCCATTCACCCGCATCGTGTGGTGTTCTCAGTTTCTTCTTCCACAACAAAATGTTCGAGTCATTCAGAAAGACAAAAAAAAAAAAATGAATAGGGGATTTGTTTTTCCTTTTTTTTTCTTTCTCAAATTTGTGGCGGCTGTTTTTTTTTTTTTTTTTTGCGAGTAGAATGAAAACATCTAGAATTACATCATCCATTTATATGCACGGCCCCTCATTTCTATTTGTCTTGTCTTCTGGGGCAAGCGCATCTCTATAACAAGACCGGATGGCACGTGTTTTCACTTGAAAAAGAAAAGAAGACCACACCGAACATTTTTCTATTTTTTTATTATTTTTCTCCTACACTCGGCCCGCCCTGTTCAGCTGCTGGAACTCTAATCAGAAAGTGGAGATCTCTCTCTTTTCTTTTTCTTGTTAAAAAAAAAAAAATCTTTTGTTATCGGTTTTTGATTGCGATAGAGTTACACCTAAAATTATAGAGGGGAGACAAAAAAGCAGATAGACGTTTGACGGATGCAATGGAACGTGCCTAGTTACCAAGTCTATTTTTGAATGTTTAATTTTCTAAACTTGGAATAGAAAATTACAAATGTTCTTTTTAAAAGTGAAGGATGCCGACGCTGTTGTTGACACCTGGAACCGGTTTCTCCGCAGCGGGCGCCTCCCGCTGTTTCCTTTTTTGTGTGTGTTGATGTTTTTGCTTTTTGGTGTAGGCTCTTAACACACATTTTTTAATGAGTGTTACACACATTTCGGGTGGGAACATTTTTTTAAGGGCAATTCATTTATTTTTTTATTTTTAGAACGCTGGAGAAGAGCCAACCGATCGATTGCAATACTTCAGGGTGTAGGTGTAGGGGTAGGGTGAAGGAAAACAAACTCTAAATCACAGGACAAGACATTACATGTGTTCTAATCCGGGTTTAAGCTCTTCTTTTTTCTTTTTTTTTTTGCCACTTGATCAGTCTACTGCCACCCTCTCGATGTAATGTAGAAGAACATCGGGGTTTAGGGAACTCATTTACTATGCACACATCAGCGTTAGTTTTCCTAAGGATTCGCTGAGTTGCGTTTCAACTTCGTTTCTCCCCCCCACACAAAGGCACTGCAAACCGGATTTTCATACCGGATAATACGGATATACAAAAAATATTAATCAATCCCATTCATTTTTTTTTTAAATTTTTATTAGAATCTTTTATCTTCCCACTTGCATAATCGACTAATGCGCCCTCAGGGTTAAATTGACTTAACCGGTCAATTGAAGGTTGAATTAAGAACCCAATCAATTAGGACAAACAAAAAACGTGCATAGAATAACAAGAGCCATCTTTTTTTTCACATTCTTTTTTCTTTTTTGAGGGGGTCGTGTTTTCTCTTCATCATGTTGTGTTGACGAGTCGTCAAATGTTTTTCTAAAAAATCCTGGGTGACATATTTTGTACGTTTAGCGCGCGGGACACGGTGAAATCGGATGCTTAACATTTTCTTTTTTTCCTTCTTCTTCTTCTTCCCCCTACACCACCCTCGCACTACACCCGCGCATACACAAAACCACTCTTGTTACGTATGCGGTGACACGCGGACGGATATGTCACCCCCTCTGCTTGTAATAACGCAACTAAATGAAAGAATTTAAAAGCGAAAAAAACCCAAAAAATGATGTAGTAGATCTTTTCTCCCCTCTGCTTCACACTACCACACACACAAAGTTATGTGTGTGTGTGTGTACATTTATGGAATAAAAAAATAAAAAATGGTGGGGGGGGGGATTTCAATAGAGAGGAAAAGAATTTTTAGTGTTACAAAAAAAAAATGTATATCAAATAAATGAAAATAGGGAAGCCCTATGTGCCATTACTACCTGAAGCAAAAGAGAGTACACCACCTTATAGTCTCATATCCGGAAAAAAAAAGAGGGGGGCGAAGGTTGTTGAAGGTTTCTGACAGGTAGCAGACGGCTGACCGGTACATATTTTTTATTTTTTTTTTATTTTTTGAAATTTTGGAATGTGTGTGTGTGTGTACATACAGAACAAGCAACAGAAAAAAATAGTGTATGTATTTCTTTTTTGTTTTTTCAAATAATTATTGAAGGAGGTGGGTGAAATGAGGGGTTGAAACCCCCCAAATGAAAAGGTAACAGATTGGCACGCGGCCTGCCGTCAGATGGCAAGCTGGGTTTTGTCGGGGTGAAAAAGGATCTTCTTCTTTCTTTTTACTTGTATTTAATTACACGTTTGATAGGCTACAGGGCTACAGTTTCTTGAGTAAAAGAGGGGGCAAAGCGGACCCAACAGCAAGCGGGGAACGTTCTGGCGCGCGCCAAAACCTTTTTATTTATTTATTTTTTATTTTTTTTTCTTATACCATATCATCAATTTTACCTTCTTCTTCTTCTTGTGTGTTATTTTATTATTATCTTTTTGTTTTCGGTGGGTTTTTTTTAAGGTTAAGGCTCTTTTCTGGGGGTGTTGCATTAGCCTTTTATTTAATTTGTACCGCTATAGCGTATCGCCTCCTGTTGGTTATTGGGACTTGTATTTGCTGGCCTCGCCCATCTCTTTTTCCTTTTCGATTTGTCCCCCACTCCCTAAACGAAAAATGTTGAAAGGAAAGCAAAAGTTAATCGTCGTGACGGTTACGTGGCTTTGCAACGATTCGTCATATTTTCCGTTTTTTTTTTATTGAAAAACGGCGGCATGAAATTCGAGTAACACAGAAAAAGAATATAAAAAAATTTAAAATGGGAGCAAAAATAAATAAGAAAGAACAAATGCATTGAAAATAATAAAGAACTCGAACCCCAGAGAAACCTTGCCTAATATTTATTATGATTATTATTTTTTATTTGATTTTGAAAAGAATTCTATTGCTGTGTGTGTGTATATATGTTATCTACGCTTCTCTCGTCTTTCTGGCTGGGTAGAGACACAGCTCGATTTCTTTCTACAAATGAAAAAGAAAAATTAAACTAGAAAAAGAAAAGGTGTCTTAACGATGAGGGAGGTCCAACATCGGCCTTTTTCTTCTATTGTTGTCGTATGGTCTTGTTTTTCCAACAGTTTTTTCTCGCGTTCTAGCCATCCAACAAGTGAATTGCATGTACAAAATAGCGAGAGACAGACTCGTTTTGCTTGTTAAGTTTAAGAGGAAAAAAAAGAATTAAAATGTATTAAAGGAGAAACAAAAAAAAAAAAATGAAATGAAATGAAACTGTTACTGGCCACCTGTCGGGGCCGAGCGGCGGCGGCGATTAGAGAGCTAATTGGGAGCCGACCGTAACAAGGAGAGCACAAGGAGAGCTCTTGTCGAAACATATCGACCAGCTGTCTGTTGTGGAAATGAGAGAGAAGAACTAGAAGAGGAGGGTACAACAAAAATAACGAAACCATTTTTATTTTTATTTTTTTTTTTTTAATTTTTTGCGGGACTTCGGAAGCTTTTTAAACCGACCATTCTTCTCTTTTACATCGTCAAGAATTTTATTTTATGTTTTTTTTTTTCTCTCTTGTGTTTAGAAAAGCTGACGTTTTTTTCTTTTTTTCTTTCTAAATTTAACACCCGGGTGTGTAAAACGTTCATCATCCGCTTATCTTTTGATTTATAATTCGGCGATGACTTGAGGAAAAATGATGGACACCTTTAAAAAAAAAAACCCTTTTTTTTTTTCTTTTCTTTTCTTTGTGATTTACAGTTGGGCTTCTTCACTTATTATACGGTGGTAATGGGAGAGATCAACCCGTCCGGTCCCGTGCCCATCAATTCCGTTTTCATCTACCGGCCAGACAAACGGGGCGAAATCTGGAGGTTTCTTCTCTACATGGTCCTACACGCTGGGTAAATTCATTCACACCATTTTTTTTTTTTTACTTCATTCTGAAATGATCATGAAATAAAAACAAACTAATCCTTCTTTTGTTAATTACGAACAAAATAAATAAAGGTGGTTACATTTACTGTTCAACTTGTTGGTTCAAGTCCTGGTCGGCCTACCGCTCGAAATGGTCCACGGATCTATGAGAATAGGAGCCGTTTACATGGCTGGTGTCTTGGCCGGTAAGTTTTTTTTTCTTTTTCTTTTATAAACAAAAAAAAAGAAACACGACACCGTTTTTGTAACAGAAAAATAACATTTTCTCTCTCTTTTTCTTTTGCTTTATTTCAATGACAGGTTCGTTGGGGACATCTGTGTTCGACACGGACGTTTACCTGGTCGGTGCTTCTGGTGGTGTCTACGCTTTACTGGCCGCCCATTTGGCCAATGTTTTGCTGGTACGTTACATGAACCGCTGGGTTGAGCAAGAAAGAATGTTCTTGTGACAATAGAAAAATGGATGTTTACCGTTTGTTTTCATGTCCTTTTGTTTCTTTTTCAGAACTATAACAATATGGAATTCGGAATCGTTCGATTGATCGGAATTTTCATAGTCGGTGAGTTTTTGAAAAATGATTAGACATTTTTTGAGATCACAATTGTTCATTTCTTTTTTCTATTTTCGAAAATGTAGCAAGCGCTGACGTTGGATTCGCCATCTATGACCGCTACGCTGCCGAGCAAATAGGCCCGCCCGTCTCTTACGTGGCTCATTTAACGGGTGCTTTGGCCGGCCTGACGATCGGTCTTCTTGTTTTGAAGAATTTTGAACAAAAACTGCACGAACAGCTCATTTGGTGGGTGGCTCTGGGCGTCTACGCTGCGTGCACGCTCTTCGGCATCCTGTTCAACGTTTTCAATCCCGATCCTTTTTATCCGGCAAACTGACTCCCGTTCTAATTGTTGTGGAAACTGGCCGCTAGATGTCTACAAGTGCGAAAGGATTCCAATCACAATCGCCAGATGGCATTGTAGTGAGCTTAAAAAAAACAACACAACAAACAATGGTCCTTGGTGGTTTTGTTCTATTTTGGACGCAAAAAGAATAACCAAAGTGGAAAAAAGTGCTTGTTGAAGAAAAAGCCACCATCTGAGAAACACAAACATTAAATTTATATATGCATCGAAGAGATTTGCTTCTCCCAATGAAAAAAAAACAAACAAAAAACGTCGGCGAATTATCATCGAAGAGTACCAGCTAGTCGAACGGAAAACGCACGATGATTGGATACGGTTTGACAGACACTATTATCTTTGACCTTCTTCTTTCCTGTTTTGTTGGTTGTCCGTCTCTCTCCCCTGTTGGCTCACTCGCGACTCGTTCAAAAATGGTTTACCTTTTCCCTCAACTCTTTGTCCTCCTTTTTTTTTCCAGAATGATATTTACAAATTGAGGAGGATGTTATAGATATATAACGTGATCCAAAGTTATGATTGTTGATCTTTCTGTTGTCACACTTTTAAACAAAATTAGTTTCTCGTGTAGATTTTGCCTTTGCATGCATGTTGAGTCTGAATGCCGTCACCCTTTCATTCAAGTCAAAGTCCCTTCCTCATCAAGTCTGCAAAAAACTTGTCACGCAAGTCAATCAGACCTTGTTTTCTTTCCATTTTTAAAACAAAATATTATCCCGTCATTCTCTCTCCCAATCTATAACCCCTCCAAATTATTTGTCCACCCATCCCCAACGTACTTGCAAGTTGTTACTCTGTTTTCTTTCACTTTTTACCTTCCTTCTGGCCTTGAAGGTCTGCCTGGCCATATAGTCATTGTTCTCTTGTCACAGAGAGAGAATGGGAGGCAAGAACGTTTGATTACTTTGACCATTGGAGGTCAGAGTATCTCGCAAGTCTCCACAAAACAAAAACAAAAATATCTAAAAAAAAACGCCACTCCTGTCACTTCTTGCTCCACATCCCAATTGTGTCTCCCTTTGTTTCTCTGTCTCTCGAGTTGTCATAATTTCCAATCTCTTAAAACTCCAACACATTTCGTCAAGTTGGAACTACGCCGTTCATCATCAAAACATCGCCTTGTCGGGATTAGATCACTTTATGTAATCTCAGGGATGTGAGGCAATTCAACCGGGAAACAAACGCGACTTTTCTCTTCCTCTCTCTCTCTCTCTCTCTACACAGAAACCGTTGCAAAACTTAAATTCACCAGTCTAATCCCTCCGTTTCTTATTTTTCCCTCGTTCTTTACTGCTACTGCATCTACAAAATTATATCAAATCGATTTGTCTCTTATTTTTCCATCGCCCGTATGCACAGTAGGATAAAGCATTGAACAATTTTTCCGTGGCCCTGAATTATAAAACAAACAAAAAAAAAAAAAAAAAAAAGTTTAATTGCAAATGATTAAATGAAAAATTGCTTGAAAAAGAAAAGAAAAGCATATTATTCTACTACATATATTATATATATTTGTACAAACAATTTGTGTATATTTCTCCTGTTGTTGTATAACCAAGTGGAAAACAAATAATTGCATCAAACAAACGTTTTGTTATTTCGCGTCTCTTTTTTTTTTCTTCTAATCTCTCGTACTATTTGCTGAAACAGACTTTTGATAGTTTGACATCTTTCGGTAAGTAATGCGCAGAGAGAAAGAAGTTTCAATGCGCAAGTAACCAACAAACAAAAATGAAATTGTATAAAAAGGTTTAGATTTGAAAAGCCACCGCTAGACGCTTGTCATTTCAATACAATTAAAAAATTTCCACTTTTTTCCCCTTTTGAGAAAAAAATAAAACTAAAAAAACATCAATCAATCGCAGCAAACAGGCCGCCCTCGTGGGTTTCCGAGTAAAGGAAGAAAAAAAAAATCCGGTTTTGTGTTGATTATAACATTTTCGGTGGTCTGGAGGAGAAAGGCTTTTCCCATATGATAATTTATTACCATAAAAAAAAATTTTTTGGTTTAATTTTTGTTGATTTTCTTTTTTGTATCTCTGGACTCGATTCCGGTGAAACGGATCTTCTTGCAGACAACCTACCGCATAGTGTTCCCAACCAAAGGACTGTTACAATATCCATATTTGTACACAGTAGTAAAAATGGGAGTTCCTCTTTCTCACTCTGTGATCCTCCATTTTGTTTTTTTCCGTTTCATATAGAGAAAGAGAAACACATGATACAAATGCGCATGTTGCACGCGCTGTGCGGTGACGTGTGTCGTCCCACAACTTTCTCGATCTCGTATACATCCAAGTGAAAGAAAAAGAGACACATACAAAAACCTTTAAAAAAACAAAGAAGAAGAAGAAGAAAAAAAAGGAGAACAGAAAGAGAAAGAAAGAAACGATAGGAGGAATCCCGGGCCAGTCCTCCCGTCCCGTTGTCTGCATGTTTTCTCTCTTTCTCTTCCTGTTTTCTACCACAATAAGCAAAAAGGTGTGTGTGCATTTGATTCCCGTTTTCATCGCTTTCACGGTTTACACACACGCGCGTGCATATAATTTATATAGCAAATATGCGTAGTTCGGCTGAGTTCACAATCACGCATAATTTCGAATAACTTGCTGTCGTTTTGTTTTGAGACAACTGTCTGCAACGTTTTGCGAAGCAGGACATTTTCTCGGGATCGCATATTGTAGTGACGCAACAAGCCACCAGGAGCCCTCGAGGAGGCAAAAAAAAAACATGGCGGTTGTGGTGGGATAGATGTTTATTGAAGACACTACGTGGGGGGTAGATTTCAGAGAAGGCCAGAATAAAGGGAATTGAAAACAAGGTTGTTCGTGTTTCGTTGCAATTGCCATTTAGCTTTGACAAATTCAACGAAACAAAGTTGTGCCCAGACCCAAACGAAAGGCTACTAACGTACTGTTTACTACAAAACAAGTGATATGTAATTGTCACGATTGCAATTATTACGTTTCTCGGTCGTCCCCGTTTCGCCCTCATATTTTGCACGTCAAACGATGGATGTCCTTTAGCGTCACGTTCCAGGACCATTGGAGACAACAAAAAAATCAGCAGACGATAAATAGCATTCAGTTGTCAAAATGGAGACCTGCCATCTTTGGACGTGAATTGTCTGTACTGAATCAAACGAAAATGGGGGTAAGTGAAACCCATCTCATTGGATATATCCCGACTTAATGATTCGATCACAATAGACACGTAGATTGTTAACGATTGATTGGTTTTCGTGCATCGGTTGTAACCAATCCCGATCATCAAAACCCATTTTCTATTTTCTCTCTTCTAAGTCCTCCACTTTTGTTTGCCCCGATGGCTCACGACAAACTACGACAATGACGTTCTTTCTTTCACGAAATGAACTGCCGGCAATTTTTGCGAAAGGAAAGAGATTGTTATTCAAGAATTGGATGTTATTAAGGAGAGCTTCAGGGGGATACGTTGTAGACACAACACACACTCAAAAAAGGGCAAAAGCGGTTCATAGAACTTTCGTCAAACTTTTTGGATATCTCTTTCCCTTTCTCTGTCGGTTGACGAAAGATGTCGTTGATTTTGCTTCTCGCTTTTTCTTTACACTTTTCAAACCCTTCCAGGTTGCAAAACAAAACAAAATTATAGGAAGTCTATCGCAATCATGTAAAAGCCTCCCAACTACGGTGCACTTTCTTTCGTTGTAGAAAATCATAAAAATAAAAAGAAAAAAAAAAATGGAAATTGCCCTCACCGCGACCGAGCGTGAAAACGGACCTTACTGTCCTTTCTTATTACCGCAATGGCTTTTGCGGTCTTCTGCGGAATTCAAGCTTTTTATTCCCTTTTTTTGTTTTGTTTTTGTCATTTTGCGAAGCAAGGTCTATATACACTCAGCCATATATACAACAAAATCCGCCCTCTCCTTAGACCCTAATTACGCGCAACGAGCATAAAACTATACGCACACACCTTTTAAAAAGTATGTCTACAAGTGAACAGGTAGACACACATCAAAGTAAGAGTAGTGCATTAAATACCTATACCCGAAAGGCTTTTCTTTCTTGTTTTGTTTTTTCTTTCTCTCTCTCTCTCTCTTGAAAAAGGTTATTGATCCTTTGAAAAGCAAATGGTCGTTGTAACTTTCCCTCGTCGGCGCAATACAAGTGGGGGTGGTTGCCTAGAGTGATGGTGGTGATGGACGGTATTTTGTTTTCTTTCTACAGCCGGTTCTTTCTCGAGAAGAAAACGTTCACTCTACACAGCCCCGATAGCGAGATTCATTTTTGCGTGTGTGTGTGTGTGTGTGTGTCAGCGGCCAAACACAAGTTGAGTTCCTCCAAAAATCGAGAAAGGAAAAGTTGTTTCATGTTTATCCTCACCTAAACTGGCCGAATTGTTTTGTCGACTTCTTTTGCGCAATCGGTCATTCAGCGCACACCGTAACCGGCCAAAAAGGCCACCGACCGAACGCTAGAAGAAGAAAAAGAGAGAGAGACCAAGGAAATAATATGAATGGTGTCTCTATAAAAGCGATAACAGCCAAAGGAGCCAAAAAAATAAAATAAAAGGACAGTAGGAACAAGTGGATACATCAGCGATGGCGGTACGACGCCAACAGGACACCCAACCCCCTCTTTTCCCGAACGAAAACATAAAAAAATAAAAAATGAGAAAGCGCTTCTGTGTTGTTGTTCATCGGCTTGTCTTATTTTTTTCTTGGTCGGCTCGGATTTCACTTTAGACCGATGCAGCCATATCGGCGCGGGAACCCCAACTATACCGGTACTAATATACAGCGTGACTTCATCAACCTCTCTGTCTACATCTGTTGTACATCGTACATTATTTCATTTCAAAAAAAAAAAAAAAAGAAAAACAAAAGGGTGGGAATATTTGAATATGGACCGGGTGAGCGCGCGCAAACAGTTTAATAACACACACACACACACACCTTTGGATGGATGTGACTAATAATGAGTGGGTTTCTGATGTATTTCATCCCGGAGCGGTTAGTGATTTTTGTTTTTCAGGGCGGCGGTGGTACTTTCCATTTTTCCACTAGACTGTTTTCGCAGTTAGCATTAAAAGTCCGCCTCTTGTCTGCGTCCATCTCTCTCACTCTCTGATTTCAGTCATTTGTTGTTGGCTATTCCTGTCACGTCCCGATAACCTCCCGAGGAGCCCTGCAGAGTCGAGGGGCGGGCAATCCAATCAGAACGAGGCCGCGCTTACCTATTTGTTTCTCGCTTAAGAGAGGGAGGGAGAGAGAGAGAGAGAGAAAGAAAGAAAGAAAAAGACAAACGAAGCAAACGATAGAATGGCGCGTTTAACCTAAAAGACGATTCTTTGGAAATCTTTTTGACGAAAATCCGGGTGAAATGCAAATGGAAAAAAAGGACACGATGAAGGAAACAGACAAATAGAAAACGAAGAAGACGATGGAAGGAGAACAGTTAAACTGGATTGGCTGATTTTTTTTTTGTGTTTGCAATCGGATGCTCCGATTGCACAAAGTCCGTGTCACGATTACATTCAAAAACTGCTCGTTAACGTTTGAAACTGGTTGTAGATCCAATTCTGCGATGTAGATCGTTGGGAATCGCTAAATTTCATTCTTATTTATCCAAAGGCATCCCACAACTTGCTGCTGCTGTCGGACAAAAAAATACGGAACCCTTGGCCATTACTAGCAAATAGGCGGATTTATGAATACCGACCCATGGGAAACCCCTCAACCTGCCGCTCTAATAGACAATCTAAAAAGAGAGAGGGAGGAAACTACAGCGATCGCCATAATGTCTGTCTCGTTTACATGAAGCAATACTAGAACTTAGCCTGTACACAACAGCAAACTTGTAATTTGGCTATCAACGAAAGGAATTTCCACGTTATCCCCGAAATCTATTCGCAGCTTTAAAGTGCAGCTATCCGATCCGATGGCATTTCGAACGCACTCCCCTTAAGGAGCACGGAAAAGATTAGCGCGCCAATGGGACCGCACCTTCGCCTACAGCGGCGAGCGCCGTGCGTGAGTCAAAACCTCCCACCCAAAAAATGAAAAAAAAAATTATAATAATGGTCCGATTCCTGAGAAAAACACCTGTCGCACCTGTGCCGCCCTTGGCGCACCTTTTTTTCAAACAACAGGTGATTTTCTGATGTTGCACAGCTCTGATTGAACAACTTCATTGCTATTTCTCTTTTTCACCACCAGTTGGAGTATCACGTTTTTAGATATTAAATATTAAGTGCCGGGCCGACGTGTACGTACACCTTGGGTCAAGAAACTTGTCTGGCCCATTAGTTTTGTGCGCTGGCCAAACGATTATGGATGGGCATACATAAAAAGCGGATGATTTTGGAGGGGGGGGAATGCAATTCCCTTTTCTTAATTTAAACGAATTTTGTTAATGAATCACAAGAAACTGATTAGAGTAAAAAGCGGGCGATCTTATAAACGTCGTGCATTGCGAAAAAGAGTAAAATTAATGTTTGTTTCTTTCTCTTCACTAGAATTTCTTGCGCAAAGAAAAATAAGGTTCGTGTGTTACCAATCCAGCCCACCTTGAGAAAGGTAAAAATGAAAATAAAACAAAAGAAAAAAAATATAAAAATAAACCCAAGTATTTTCCGAGCATAAATCCAATCTATTTCGCTAAAGGGTTAAATCGACCTTCAAAGTCCACGTCCTCACGGTTATAGGCGAAAGAGCCCGAAAGGTGTGTGTACGTCTATCATAACTGCAAGCAGGGTGCAGGAGAACTAGAGCACACACACACAAAACACGACTCTATTGTGTGTCAGCAAAAAAATAAAAATAAAAAAAAAAACAGCTCCAATGTTACAACATAACGCTGGATAGGCCAGCAGTTTGGAGGGCCTTGAAGATTCTAGCCGAGCTCGCAGAGCCAAAAAAACGCTAGTATAGTAACAGTAATTTATAATTTTTTACACGCGGTACAAAGAAACAGCTCTAACAACGCTTAAACTAGATCATAAGCCGATTGTTTCTCTCTCTCTCTCTCTCTTTCTTCGTGTGTGTGTGTGTATCCCAGCTCCTGGAGGGAGGTCTGATCGTACGGATCAAGAGGTCGTCCAGTTTTGCCGTGGGAGAGAGAACCGGGCGACGAGTTTTTTTTTTGTTTTTTTCTTTTTCTCCCTTTTTCTTACTCGACATATGGACATGATCGATGGCACCAAAAAAAGTTTGAATGAAAGTATTTTCTTTTTTGGGATGAAAAATGAAAGAAAACCTTCTTTTCTTTGGCTGTACGCGCCTCCCATTTTTCTTATTTATTACAAAACACAAAATCCTTTTACTTTTAATGAAAATAAATAATAGGATTTAAAAACACACACAGTTTCGCAAAAAAAAAAAAAAAACAAAAAAAAAGGGACAATTTAATTATAGTTTGCTAATAAAAAAATGGCTGCATCCTTCGCAATGTTGGAAAGCGCCGCCATGGCGGGAAAAAAAGGATGCGATGTCGATAAAACTTCCCTGTCGAAAAGAAAAATTCTTCTATTGTTTGTGTTCCATATAGCGTAATACCTGGGAGTGTCGTTTAAGCCTGACGGCATCGCTGCGTGTAATCAGAAAACGTTTTTCATCGTGATTCACGAAAATAGTTTCCCGCTCTCTCAAATGGAAAAAATTGAATGAAAGAGAGCGTGTGCCAACAGACGGACAAAAAAAAACAAAACAAAAAAACGTAGACTAAAATAATGGAAAAAGAAAAAAAAAAAATAATGAAAAAAAAAATAAATAAATTTGGCAACACAAGAAAACCGGGTGTACGTCGAACATATTGTTTGGGCTGCAGTAGCGAGGAGAAAGGTGTCTTTTCAAGCAGCCCCCAAAATGTCTGCTGTACTCCGTGTCTGTGTGTGTGTAAGAAAACCTTTTGCCAGTGCATACACACAAACTGAGTGACACCGGGGGCCCTAACCTGTAATTCTGAAACGGTGTTTTTCTTCTGAGTGCAGGCAGGAGGGCGAGGAGGGTTGTTGTATAGCACAACACTCGTTGAGTCTTGGGTAAAGTGTGTGTGCCGGCAGTACTAACCCCCGCTAGGTGGCTAACAAGGTGCTCGAAGAAGGAAAAGGAAAAGAAGAAGAAGAAAGAATAAAACCCCACCAGCTCCCACACACTCAGGCAGCACCCAAAAGAAAAAGAAAAAAAAAACTAGCAGGTAGAAGAAAAGAGAGACACCAGTGGCCCAGTCAGTTGCCATCCAGACGGCCAGCCAAGCGGACCCTCTAAAGCACTCACTTTATTGGTTTTCATTTCCTTCCATAATCCCCAATTACTTCTCGATCGGCAACATTTTTTTTTTGTTTTTTTGTTTGTTTGTTGGTTTTTACAAACCTAGGCTCGGCAAACAATTTGACTCATTTCTTTTTGCAAAAAAAAAAACAAAACAAAGAAGCAAGTGCCAATTGAATCGAAACTATTCCATTTGTTTTTGACGAGGGTGAATTGCCGTGAATTCATTCATTCTGGGAGACACTTGAAAGCATCGCAACGACGTCAAGTGCAGATCAGATTTTGCTTTGCAAAAAAGAAAAGACCGTTCGGTCCGGTCGAAATCCCACCGTTTGACAAACTCCGATCAGTTGGTGCTGTGCAATTTGGCTGCATCTTCTTCCCGGCCTGATCACTTTGACGGATCTCCACGTCCATTTTTTTCTGTTCTTCACTTCCCTTTCCGAAAATCCTACAACGACGAGCCATCCGCTTCTAATCACAAAATGGTAACAATTTCTTTTTTGTTTTGTTTTTTCTTGTTAGTTTTTAGATAGTTTTGTTTGTCTTTGTTTTTGTTTGCTCCCCCAACTGGTCTCGTTCCCGTTGGAAATATGTGTCACGCCAGTTCTAACCCCTTCAGAACAAATCGGCAAGCCGCGATGATTTCATTTTGATTCAGAAAAATTAGTGGAGCGAATCGTGACCGACAACGAAACTTTTGTTCGTTACATTTCCGAAGAAAAACATAAGAAAACAGTCACTTTCAAGTTGATCGAACGTCAACAAAAATCGAACGCTCTTTTGAAACCCTATATAGAAATGAAAAGATCCGATTTCGAATCGGGAGAAACACGAACAAGAAAAAGAAGAAGAATATGGTGATGATGTAGAAGGGGCAACATGGAAAAGACTGAGAGAGAGAGAGAGAAAGAGAAAGAGAGAGAATCAAAAAGAGTTCATTTCTAGGTCACCGGTGACCCTCTCTCTCTCTTTCTCTCCCTATCGTCTGTTTATCACGAACGACTGCGCTCTTGTGTCTTTTTTTTCTCGTTTCAAAAATGATCGAAAAAATTGAAAAGGAAAAACAATTCGGCTGAAAAAAATAAAAATCCATTCAAAATGGAAGGCGATACACGAAATTCAATTGATTTGTCAAACGTGTAATTTGGAATACGCCGATGACGTCAGGCGTCGGGCTGCGGATGCGAAAGAATTTTTTTTTGCGTGTGGGCGGATGGGGCGGGATATTTTTTTTTTTTTAAAGAATTCCCAGTCGTTTTATTATACACACCTGGGCGGGGTAGGAAATACGGTCAGTAGGTGACAAAGCGCAGCTGCGCCTGTGTTTTTATTCGTCTTTCGTGATTCTCTTCTTCTCCCCCCCCCAAACGTTCGTTTCGTTATTTCTGAATTTTTCCCTGTGGCCGCGGACATTGCCGGGAGAAAGAAAAATTCACGACAATTGCCCGCGATACCCGTTTTTGTTTTTCTGTAACGCTCGAATTTATTCGCACGTTGATTGAAACGTACGGTACTTTTCGGGGTTCGTGGTCTTGACGACAGCAGCTGATGGTCATGAATCAAGTGAAGGATAAAATCAAAGTGGAATAAGAGAGAGAGAGAGAAAGAGCCGGTGCCGATCCCCTGAAGGCGCCGCCTGTTGACGGTTGTTACAAAAAATAAAATAAACTTATTTATTCCAAAGTTCTTTCTCTCTCTTTTCGTTTTGAAAATAAAAAGCTGCACATGCGCATTGTTTAAACGCCACCCTCGAAATGAATCCATTAAAGAAAGGAAGGAAGAACAAAAAAATAGGCAAACAAGAGAGAAGAATAGTAAAGGAAAGAAGTGGAGGAATCTTGAAAGAAAAGAAGGAAGAATGAAAGAAAAGAAAAAAATAACACATGCGCGCTCACCTGTTGTTGCTCTTGGTGGCATGTGGGTCTTCTGCACCGCATTGGCCGAGTGTCTCTCTGGGCTGCGGCTTTATGAACGATTGACCTAGAGAACTGCGCACAGAGGCAAGGAAACCCGCTATGCCAACAACAACAACAACATCAATTCCTCCGTGTGCAAGAATATTCAATAGTCATGTGATTTCCAAGACCATTGCCCCCGTTGCTTTTTTTTTTTTTTATGATTATTATTTTGTTATTTCTTCTCCTTTTTGTGGCGCATCTTGTGGGTCGAACTTGCGTTCCAGGGCACGGAGGGACAGATTTCTTCACCTGGGCGAAGAAGGGAGGGACGACAACAAAAAAATAAGAGAGAAAGAAAAAGAACTTGGAAAAAAGTGGGATGGATATCATGAAACAACCCGGAAGACTTTGTTCATTCCTCTTCTTTTCTTTTTTTTTCGCCTGCTTGTATAATTCGCTGTGTGTGTGTGTTGCAAAATGACCTTGTCGGTCATGTCCTTTTGGACACGACCCACAAATCGCAATCCGCCTCTTAGTTAGAAAAAACAAAACAAAAACAAAACTCGTCGATTCCTGAAATCTCGTTGTCCTTGGTATGTAACACACACCTGCGTCTGTTGTTAATGATCATTAAATGAGAAAAGCATATCATTCAGACACTAAGCAGAAGATTATAGTTGCAACCCAACCCTTTGCTAATGAGCAACTGCGGCGTTTGAAGAGAAGTTGAATGTAATCACCGTCAGCAACTGTGCGAAAAAAAAAAGAAGTGTGCACCAGAATCTAATGTGTGCACCTTGTTCACCTTGAGACGCTGATGTCAGACTCACTTTTCATGTTGCATACATCTCGAGTTATAATGTAAATGCACACACAAACAGCTGTCCTTTTCTCTCTGTCTCTCTCTCTCTATTTCTGGCTGGGTGCGCAGCCAACAGAAAAACAGCTGATAAGGTGATACGGAGAAGCACATTTCGTTTAGGTGAATTTTCGCCATATTTAGTCTATGCAAATTTTTATGTTTTTTTTTTTTTTTTTTTTTTTTGTTGCTCCCGTTGTCTGTACTTGATGTCTTTTGGCCAACGATAGGACGTACAGATGGGGTGGGGGGTTCGGCCATATATTTTCTTCCACCTATCAATCACGGCGCATTTTTCTTGGCAACACACGAAAAACACCGTCTAACGGCTCTGTACACAATTATGTGAAACGAACACGTTTTCTTTCACAAAATGCGAGCTCGTGACGCGGTCGTGTTGGTAGGTCTCGTTGCAAAAGACCTCCCGCTTCGACTCCCCCGCTTTTCGTTTCACGAATTGTCAACAAGTAAATTGCACGGAGGAATAAAGAAAGAAAAAAAATGGGGGGATCCAATCTTCATGGTCGAAATGCGATTTTTCTTTTTCGATTGTGTGTGTGTGTGTGACACGTTAAATGCGTGAATCACGATTTATTTTTATTTAACGACGATTTAGAAATCAAATCGAATTCAAAAGAGAATTTGAAGGTCTTCCACGCACACACCTGTACACCGGGGCAAAAAGATTAGTATAGGAATAAGGGCGTGGTTGAGTCTCTCTCTCTCTGGCCAAAACCAAAATTCTTTCGCCGTGTTTGTACAACTGTAGACATGCAAGCCACTTTTACGTAACAGACTAGATTTTAGTTGTTTCTTTTTGCGCATTTGTAGGTGCTTTTTCTCGTTGTGCCAACGGCTTGGGCGGGCGCCATTGTTTTTCTTTGTATTTTTCGCTGCGTTCGTTTAGTGTTCAGTGCAAACAAGTGAATAGAAAAAGGAAAGAAAAATAAATGGACGATATTTTTCTTTTTGTTTTTTTTCTTTTTCGGGAAAACAAAAACAAAAGTCGTGTGATGTTTGTGGCCGCCCAGGTCCCTCCGTCCATTTACTGATATCGCTGTTGGCCCCTCATCGCCTTCTATCTGTTACCATAATCTGCGATCAACATCGACGTCCCAAGGCTTTTTTTGTGTGTTTGTTCTGACGTCATTTATTTTTCCTCTCGCCACTGCACCAAAAACAACCAGACACTGGCGAAAAATAGACGCGGTCAGGTGTCAGAGTGGGAGGAGGCCGAACACTGTTTTCTTTTAATAATCTCTGAAAGGCCAACTGAACACGAGTGTTCACTATATTTAGAGTCGTAAAAAGCCAATCGATTCCCCCCGCGTTTTTGTTTGTTTCTCGTTAAAGAACAAAAAAAAATAAATAAACCTTGGATGTTGTCGATTGTTTTCGTTTTTGCCGTGATGTGTTTTTTAACCTTAGGCACACCGAAAGCGAACGACAAACAAGCAAAACATAATGACACACACTTTTACTTTCCGATTGTGTGTAGTATACGTATTGTATGGATATTATATTTTGCGTATACATCCAACACTTTCTATTTGTCTCTCTCGCTTTTCCTTGAATATCGGATACTCTGTCTTTCAAATAATGACGATTACGTTGTCCCTTCTCTTCCTATTTTTCCTATTTATTTATTTTTTTTTCATGACTCGTTGCTTGACCGCAACGTTTGTTGTGGCCTCTCCCCTCCATCCGGTCATTCTCAAATGACCACATCGTTATACCAGCTCTAGGGCTATTACGTGATCCCAATCGGCCGTGATCCATCACAAGACAAAAGAATTTCTTTACAAACATTCTTCTCACGTTTAACAATCGGCTGTTTATTAAAAAAAAAAATTATTTTTTTTTTATTCTTCCCCGTTGGCGACGATTTCACCCCGGCCAAGGCGTCAAGTCCCACACGCGGACCATTCATACAAAATCCTTTTTTTTTTGCGTGTTTTTCTGAACGAAAAAAACAAAAAAAACAAAAAAACTTTCTACTTTTTTACACACTTGCTTGTACAGCACACACACACACACACACACAAAATCACGGAATCAATCAACACCTTGACTTATATGGATATGCTTTGGAACGGGTCACTACAAAAAAAAAGCTCTATGTTTGTCTGTACATGCGCGCAGAAAACCCTTTTCTGATGATGTTAATTCATTCCATCGTCAAAGAATATTTTTTTATTCACAATAAATCAATCAAAATATAAATATTTTTTTAAATCGTTTGGTGGTAGGTTGCCGCTTTCAAAGGATGCCAACACTTGCGGATAGGGCGGCTGACGGCTCTGGTAGCGGTCTTCCTTCTCGTTTTGGCGCTCATCACGGCCACCACCGTCGACGGTAAGTTACTCAATGTCCCGCACGATGATCATAATTAATACCATACGCATTTTATTTTTATTTTTTTTTCCTCCTCTCCTTTGTATTTGCTATAGCTGATGTTATTTTTAGGGTAGGTCGAGCTGTTTTTTTAGTATACAGAGTCGTAATATTTTTGTTAGTAGTGAAAGTTTTTGGCTCAGGACTTTTTCTCTGCGGGCCAGAGACGCAACAAAACTGAAGAAAATAAAAAATAATAAAATAAAAGGGAAGACTTGGTGAATCGTTTTAGAAGATAGAGAAAGGAGAATGAATAAGAAAGAGAGAGAGACCGGCAGTCTGGCGTTAGGGGAAAGTCGTTCTATGGCGAGCCAGGTTGATGAGTTCACCTGCTTGATGCACTGCCGTCTGGCGGTTGCGGGTTCCTCCGTATTGCTATAGTCTGTACGCGGGACGCATAATATTTGCATATAGAGATAGAGACCTTTCTCTTATTGGAACTTCCCCATTGAGAAGCAGCGAGACACGCTCAAAAATGGCCGATTGTTTGTCCACATCTTTTGCCGAGTCGATTTATTTTAACCAAAGAATAAATCAAAAGGAAGGTCCACCGTGCGGGCACGATGAAAAATCACGCCGTTTATAATAGATCCTTTCACCTTTCACTTTCCAGCCGTCGGCCTCTCTGCATTCAAAGTCCCTTGTATACGTATTATTACGCATACACCGCCGACACTGTAGATTTGTTAAAAAAAATTAAATAACTACGAAATAAATCAATCAAAAGTAAAAAAAAAATTACGGGAGTCCCGAATGATTCACGCTAAAGGCACCGACACCTTTCTCCGCGTTTTTACTTCTGTAAACTAAGTTGTTTGTACGGTGGCAAGCGTTGTGGACACGGAGCTATGAAAGAAAAAGAGAAAGACGTACGGTCGCAGAGTAAATAGATCCCCGACCGAGTAGTAGTATATAACACACACACACACGCATACAATAATGAGGTTCTTGTTTTCTTTTCGTGTTGTGTGTGTATCCTCTGTCGGCGGGAACAACGAGAAAATAGAGGAACTGGCCGAAGAGATTCGAAACAAAACACAGCAGTCACGAGACCTGTCGGCATCGGATTTCACTCACGACTTGTTACTAGTGCGCGCTGTTAGCTTGTCGGTTTAAAGTGTTAGAAACGTCTTCGTCCCCTCTCTCTTTGAAACGGGAAAAACTCGTCGTCCGTTCGTCGCCTCTTCCCGGTTTTTTCTCCTTCTGGCCGATGACCGCATATGCAAAACAATCGAAGTCGCGAAAGAAACGTGAGAAATAAAATAAATAACGAGCTCTCCGGCGACCAGTGACATCAATATCATGCCACGGATCCTGCATATAAAGATATCACCTGTACACGGTCGCACTTATCGTGAACGAATAACGGGAAAATTTATTTAACTAGAAAACAACATCAACAACAACAACAAAAAATCTTCTTGAAAAAGAAAAAAAAAATCATTTTTATTGCAGCGTCGGGACTTTCACTTGCACGCGCGGGAGGGGGGTCCTGTTGGGCGAGAGTTCCCAATCAGAAGAGCCGACGAGCCCACCGTCCATCATCGCGCAATAACGAAAGGAAAGGCATAGAAGAGAGAGAGAGAGAGAGATGTATACCACAGATGGAATCCAAAAAGAAATCTGAGAAGTCCTTTTGATCAGTTTTCGTGTGCGCCCTTAGCTGCTTTTATGTCTGTAAAAGAAAAGATTTGTTCGAAAAAAGAAAAAGAGAAAAACAAAACAAAAAAAAAAACGACGTTCGGTTTGAAATTTTTAGCTTTTTGTTTCTTTTTAAATTCTCACCACACCGCAAAGCAGTTTGCACTTCAAGGACTCCTCTCTCTTTTTCGTTCTTTTTGTTTTGTTGGATTTGTTCTTGACCAATAGGACGATAATTCTATATCGTTTAGTTGAAAGTAGAGGGAAGAAAGAAAAGAAAAAGTGGTTAAAACGTAGCCGTTTTTTTTTTTTTCATATTTTCAAAGTTTTGTTTTGTTAAGTTATGCCTATTTTCAGCTTCTTTCGGTTTTACTCGGTCTGGCCATTCTTTCGTTAACTGTGAAACAGCTCAGCAAAGTAAAAGTCACGAAAATGCCTCGAGATCAAATATGGCTTTGGAATAAGAAAGAAGAAGGACAGTCTGAGATAGAAGCCATACTTGGACGAATGGCGGCCACCGTCTAATTCGATACCGAAACCAGAAATTTCAAAAAAATAATCAAAAAAAATGCTTGAAAATTGGTTTTCACTCCAAAACAACTTAAAAGGCGCTAATTGCGCAATTCGCGTCCGTTTGGGCATTTACTTTAATTAAATATATATTTTTTTTTCTTAACAAAACCCTTCCCATTCACCGGATTTTAAAAACAAAAACAAAATTGCCATTGATGTGTTGCAGCTGAATCAAAAGTACGCCGGCCGTTGAGAAGGAGAGATCCCCTGTCGGCTGCGGCCAGCGTGGGCAACAGCGTCGTGCGCAACCGTCTCATCCGACCGACGAAAAAACCGTTCGGATCGACGACGATGGCAAGCGTCGAAAAAGAAGAAACTGGTGCGACGCAGCCGACGCCGTTCATCAGACGGCCGAGCAGCGGCTTAACCCGGCCGTCCTCCACCACGGCAGCGCCAACTGACGCACCCACCACGACGCCAAAGAGCATTTTCCAGCGTCCGTCGCGACGGCCGGGCATGCGCAAACCTGTCGCCCCTGGTGGACTGTCGACGGCCTTATCCAGCAACAAGAACGACGACAAGAATGTCAGACCAGTGGGTAGCGGCAACGCCGACAAGGGCTACAAGATCGTTTGCTACTTCACCAACTGGGCGCAGTACCGACCCAAAACGGGCAAATACCTGCCGGAAGATATCGACCCTCACTTGTGCACGCACATCATTTACGCCTTCGGATGGCTGAAGAAAGGCAAGCTCAGCTCGTTGGAGGCCAACGACGAAACAGTCGATGGCAAAATCGGCCTTTACGAGCGCATGATGGCCCTCAAGAATACCAACCCGGATCTCAAGGTTCTTCTCGCTCTCGGTCAGCAAAACATTTTCCGATCAATTCCTTTCTTATAATTAATCATTTTTTGTTTTTTGTTTGGTTTTTAATGACGTATATTTGGTCCGTCTTGGGATTGTAGGTGGATGGACGTTCGGCACGGCCAAATTTAAGGAGATGTCTGCAACACGATACGCCCGTCAGACGTTCGTATTTAGCGCCATTCCTTTCCTGCGCCAGCACGGATTCGACGGACTTGATCTCGATTGGGAATACCCGAAAGGATCTGACGATAAGCGCAATTTCGTCTCTCTCCTCAAAGGTAAAATTACACAGAAAAGAATGAAACGAAATGAAAAAAAAATGAAAAGGAAAGAAAAGAAAAAAGGGAGAAGGGGAGACGTTGGTGAGAGAAAGGCGAATGTATAATCACAAAAAAGTTCGACCATGAAATTCCATTTGACTTGGTTATTTTCAACAGAATTGCGCGAAGCTTTCGAAGCGGAATCGCAAGAATTGAAAAGCCCTCGGCTGTTGTTGACGGCTGCCGTGCCCGTCGGGCCGGACAACATCAATGGCGGCTACGACGTTCCAGCTGTGGCCAGTTACCTGGATTTCATCAACGTCATGGCGTACGATTTCCACGGCAAGTGGGAGAACACGGTCGGCCATAATGCCCCGCTTTTCTCGCCATCTTCCGACTCCGAATGGCGCAAACAGCTGTCCGTCGATCACGCTTCTAATTTGTGGGTCCGACTGGGCGCGCCCCGTGAGAAACTCATCATCGGAATGCCCACCTACGGCCGCTCCTTCCAGATGACCGACACGGCCCGATTCCGCGTCAACGAACCGGCCAGCGGCGGCGGTCAGGCCGGTGTCTACACCCGTGAGGCCGGTTTCCTCGCTTATTACGAGGTTAGTTTGAACGCGTGAAACTGTCGTCCTTTTTCTATGTTTTTTTTTTTTTTTCATTTAAAACAAAAATTGTATTTTAAAATATTAAAAATGTTCGTGAATTTTTAGATTTGTGAAATGCTGAGATCGGGAAAAGCCACTTACATTTGGGACGATGAGATGCAGGTGCCCTACCTGATCCATGGCGATCAGTGGGTCGGGTTCGACGACGAACGAGCCATCCGCAACAAGATGAGTTGGATCAAGAAAAACAATTTCGGTGGCGCCATGGTGTGGACATTGGACATGGACGATTTCACGGGCTCGGTCTGCGGCAACAACGTCAAATACCCGCTCATCGGAGCCATGAGGTTCGCTCGATTTCTCTACGTAGAAAACGTTGTCGTCAAACGATGATTGTTATACGGTCGACTAGTAGCGCGCCCGTTAGTTTCTCGAAAAACTTGTCAAATCGTAAAAGTGGGCCAACGGAATGTGACAGCGTAGTGTGACCGTATTTTGTTGTCTTTTTATTTTCAGGGAGGAATTGCGAGGCGTTCCGCGACCTGGCAAAGATGTCGACTGGGCCCAAGAAGTGCCCACCATCTCCCTTTCGGCTACCACTCTCCCACCGCCCATTCAAATTTCGTTATCGGAGATACTCAACAAAGTGTCAACCAAGAAGCCGCAATTGCTCTTGCCCACCATTCCAAATGCCGCGCCCATCAACGGTACATTAAAACACAAAAGTCCAACGCTCTTTTTTTTTTCTAATTCTAACGCCAATTTCCTTTTCTTTTTTTTTTCTCTTTTTCCCGTTCACGATTCGCGATGGATATCTTTTCACTCGCTCTACTGACGTGGGGAAACGCACACACAAAACAATCGTGAAATGTATGTAACCAACCCGAACAGGTAGCAACGCAAAAACGATTTGTTATTACACCAGTTGGTCGGCCAATCGACCTGGTTTGGGCCGTTTCACTCCGGAGGACGTCAATGTTGAGGTAACCTACAAAAATAAATAAATAATAATAATAATAAATAAAATGTCCTTATTAATCGTGTTAATGATGATGAAAAATTATTGTTCAGTTGTGCACACATTTGGTGTACGCATTTGGAGCGTTGAAGGACTACCGACTTTCGCTCGTAGGCGGCGACAGCAACATCAAGCAGAATGTCGATTCCGGTAACAGGAAGCCACGTCAACGTGTCAACGTGGCCGTCGAAGGTGACGCAATGGATGTCCACGCCCGAATCCAGAACCTTCGCACTAAAAACCCTGACTTGAAAATCATCTTGGCCATCGGCGGCTGGGCTGTCGGATCCGGTCCTTTCAAGGACCTCACTTCAAACATCTTCCGCATGAACCAGTTCGTGTACGACTCGACCGAATTTCTGCGTGCCAACAACTTTGATGGCTTGGACATCGATTGGGAGTATCCCAGGTATGAATTTGAATTATGCAAATTACCAGTAAAGTTCTCATTGACCCTTTTTTTTTCCATTTTTATTTGTGTATTTTTTGAAAAATTGGCAGAGGTGCGGATGACCGGGCGTCCTTCCTCAATCTGATCAAAGAACTTCGTTTGGCCTTTGAGGGAGAATCCGTTACCAACAAACTGCCACGTCTCTTGTTGACGGCTGCCGTCCCTGCCAGCCCGGAAGCCATTGCTGCCGGTTACGATGTTCCCGAAGTGGTCAAGTACGTCGACTTTCTCAACGTCATGACCTACGATTTCCACGGTCATTGGGAAGGTCAGGTGGGACACAACAGCCCCCTCTTCCCGTTGGAAACTGCCGCCTCTCACCAAAGAAGACTCACTGTCGTACGTTTTCAAATCATTACCTTCATTGTTGATCGTCCCACTTTGCATTTTACGGCCATCCCATTCTCGTAACCGCAACGATTGCAGCAGCCGTGATTTAATGCTATTTTTTCATAACTGGAAAATAGGATTACGGAGCACGTGAATGGGTCAAACTCGGAGCTCCAGCTGAGAAAATTATGATCGGAATGCCCACATTCGGCAGGACATTCACGCTGGCCGATTTATCTAAATTCGATATCGGTTCGCCAGCCAGTGGCGGTGGAATTCCAGGCCCTTATACTTCCGAAGCTGGTTTCTTGGCTTACTATGAGGTACGTGGAACAAAGAACTACCCTATTTTTTTGCGGGGAGGGGGGGCGTTATTTAACGTAAGTTCTCATGTTTCTAACCGACTGCCGCTACGCAGGTGTGCGATTTTCTGCAAGAAGATAACACGACTCTTGTCTGGGACAACGAACAGCAGGTGCCGTTCGCTTACCGCGACGACCAGTGGGTCGGATTCGACGATGAGCGCAGTCTTCGCACTAAAGTAAATATATCGAACAAGCAATGCATTTCTTTTTGTTTCAACGACAAGTTGTTATAACGTCGCCCATGTTTGATTTAAGGTGAGCTGGTTGAAGGAGCAAGGTTTCGGCGGTGTTATGCTCTATTCTCTCGATATGGACGATTTCCGTGGACACTGCGGATCGGGACGCTACCCGTTGCTTCAAGCCGTCCGCCAGGAGCTGACAGCCGATAATTATCAAGTTCAATTCGTCTATGACGGGCCTTACGAGCGATCGGCATCCAGTCTCATCACGTCCAGGGCAGCAGCCAAAGATCGTAATTGAGCCTACATTTCCTTTCTTCGATGAGACTTATTTGAATTGATTCATCTTCATTTTTCTTAATGACTCAAATAGCTAACGTATTAACGTGCGACGAAGAAGACGGTCACATTTCTTATCATCCGGACAAAGCCAATTGCGCCATGTACTACATGTGCGAAGGTGAACGTAAACATCACATGCCGTGTCCCGTTCAACTTGTCTTCAATCCTTCTCAAAACGGTAATTAAATCAAGGGAATTTTTATTAGTGATCAAGCGCTTTTAATTCACTATTTTCTTTTTGTATTTGACGTAGTTTGCGATTGGCCCGAAAATGTACCAGGTTGTGAGACACATTTTACTGCGGGAACTGGCCGAAGATAAAAAAACAAGTGTCTGAGCGTTGGGTTGCCCTCTTTCCTCCACCCCCCCACCCCCATTTTTTTTTCAAAATTAGAAACAACCGCACAAGAAAAACATTCACACGAATACTACAGCTCCGGCGTAATTTCTTTCCCTCCGTTTTTTTTTTTCGTTCGTAATTGGGTGATGATATATTCAAGTCCTCTACAATTGTAGGTCTACATTTTGTTTCGTGTCCATATGCGTGGTGATATAGCCCGTCGTTTCCAGTGCCTTTTTTGTTTGGTTTCTGTTTAGATAATTTTCTTTTTTCTTTTTTTTTTTGAACGTAAGAAGAAGGGGAAAAAATAAGTAAATAATCGGGTTGCGATTGCGCGCAGTGAGGATAGAAAGAAGAAAGCGAAGCTGATCACTCCACAATGTACTCGGCTACTTTTCCGTCCTATCCCCTGTTTCTATTTTTGTCCAGAAATGTTGTGATTTTCTTATTTTTCTAGTACGTTCATTAATTGATATCGATGGGATGATGTTAGAAGTTTTAAGAAATCTCTCCCTTCCGCCTGGACCACCTTACTATTTTCTCCTATAATTACCTACAATCAACGTGTTGCGATATTCGATCGGATGTGGCAAATAATAACCATAACCTAACAAGACGTGAACGTTGGAAAAATGTCTGGTCGACACCTGATTGATCCTCTGATTTTTTTTTTAAATCAGAAATTAACAAGAATTCGAATTTGAGGCAACAAATTGATATAGTGTACATATAACCGAACTACAAATTAAGCGTGCTGCTGATGCGGAAACACACACAAAAAAAAAAATCATATTCTTGTTTTGGTCTTGGTTTTGTCATATATACAAAAGTTTTTTTGTTTGTTTTTTTTTATTGAGTTCTTTTTTTTTTGTGGTTTGAATATTTTGGGAAATTGCTCCGCGTTGTCTTTTCATTTCCCTTCCCTATATCCCCATGGCAAATGATATTTAACTAGTTTGTTTTTAGTATTCTTTTGTTTTTCAATTTCCTTACAAAAAAGAAAAAAAACAAAAACAAAAAAAACCTAGCAACATTTTCAGGAGGGGAAGGTTTGTTGACACACCTATTACGTGTGCGATCTGGCAAAAGTTATGGCACTACTGTCGATTGAAGCCAATCAGAGGCATTCTTATTTTGACATAATTTTTTTTCTTACCAATTTTATTGAATTGTTTTTCTCATACACGATTGACCATAATACATACCAGCGCATTTTTTTTTTCAAATTGTGTTATTGTTCCGTTTTTCAAGTTTTTAGAAAGTCTATTTGAATTTCCCGATAGAGATTCTGCCTCGAAAACGGAAATGACTACCAAACTTGCACCGTTTTTCATGCTATTTTTGCCAACAGAATGGTAATAGATGACGTTCACAGCTTTAACCTTCAACAAGCTTTTCGGTAGGATTCGTTTTTAAAATGCAATCTGCTTTTCTTGGTGGTAGTAGGCATAGACTAATGTGGTTGGAAACCTGAAAACTATGGCAACCGGTTTCGCCACAATTAAAAATTTACTCGTAGCCATCTAGCACTCGAAGTCTTAATTACGTAGGCGTTTATCATTTATGTGATGAAATGCATCTCTATCCCAATCAGAAGAAACCGGTATTTTGTATTAATTTCACGCGATGCTGATCTGTTTGTGTGTTTGTGTTTAGGTAATCAACCAATACTGGATCTTCTACACTTGGGGAATAATGGTCAGTTAAATAAATTTTCTACATTCGCTGAGAAATCCAGTCTCACTCTTTCTTGATGCTATTCGGGTTCGGTGATTGGGTACAACACCACTCCAATCCATAGTGGCAATATTCATTTCCGTGCAAGTGCCCTTCTAACTTTTGCAATAGCAACATAGACAACGAAGTGGAAGACCACGAAGGGGGCCATAAGGCTGAGAGGACGGTAGGTAGCGATGCGCGTGAGATGCCGCATAGTGGCGCTGCCTCCGCTAAGATAATAATTTTGGGTTTCCCTACTGAACCAATGCTTCACACACCGTAATTTTTAATTAAATCATGCACGGTATAACTTTGGTATGCACATGTAAATTAAGCACAAAAATTCAGCATATCGTGTGAATTATTTCATATTTTTAGTGGTTGGGTAACCTACTTTCATAAAATGATTGATTTTTCCCCATTTTCCCCCATTTTCCGAGACCAATTTTATTAATCTTGAAACGCAGCATTGTTTTGTTTATATTGATAGAGTGCAATTGTTGGGCGCTAATTATGATTTGCTGATACTTCTTATTGTGGTAACCTACTAATTTTGCTATAATGGATATAATAGCTGTTGCATACTTCTATTTATTTTTTTTATTTAAGAAACAAATAAATGTTAAAATAATACATTAATGTTCAAACGTTCTTTGTATTTTCTTGAAATTTACGAACAGTAATTTGCCCTTGACTTTATTTTCTAACTGACTTATTTAATTTTTTCAATTTCATCCTTGCATGAGATTGCGTTTTTTTCTCTTCCACTATATCGATAAATTTCTTTTCCCCGAAACAACGGAAACGTAGAATTAAATACTGAAAAATTACACTAACCATGAGAGATTTTTGGTGTTGCGGACAACCAACGAATGGCAATTTTTTGGCAGCGAGAATTGTTAAAGTTGCCTCAAAGGCATCACGAACAAATACCATATCACGTTGCACCAATGACAAAAAAGCTAATTCTACTTCACATAACAATTGGAACAAGCTATAGGAGCTGAAAATTAGCTGTCCCCGTTTTTTTATTTCTGTGAGCATTTTTGCAGTGAAATTTAGTGGTAGATCTTCAATACTAACATCGACAGTTTTCAGACATTCTTTACAAAATGTCGAGTTCTTCCTTCTGCCTTTCTTACGAAAACAATGTACAACGTACCCGCAAATGTAATAAATAATTTCAGAGTCCAAAACATCAAGTTTTGTGTTTGGATCACATATACTTACTTGTGAGAGTGGATCGATCACTGACAGACTACATAGCTCACGTTCTATTCCTTTTAGTAGTACGTCACGGAGGTGTTCCTTTCGTTGTTTCATTTTTTCCTTCATATCGTTGAATCTAGATTTCATCCATAGGCTAAATGTTGTAAGCACAACATTTTTTTCTTCATTGTCACAGTTGCTCCCTCTAAGGATTTGTTTAGTAGGGTAGTAGAGTGTTAACAACCGAAAGAGTTCCAAGAAAGATGTAACTGTAGGCTTGTCGCCACAGCGACCGCTCATTCGAATGATACCGAAAAATCTCTAGAACAATAAGTAAAATATATAAAGAAACGTGCCACGGAGATAAATTAATGTGAACCTCACCTCAATACAGTCTTGATTAAATTTTCCTGTTAAAACGTAATCGTATCCCGACTCAAACAGAAAATTTGTAACATCAATTGTACTCAGGATCGTCACCCTTAAACCATTCATGGTGGTTGTTGATAGAAATGGTTCATAGACAGTTGTAGTATTTTCTGTAGGTTTTTCAGCGTTGTCCGGCAAGTTGAACGCTTCAGCGGAGGAACAGTATTCCAAATCAATTACTATGGTTCTACGGTCTTCAAATGTGTTTCCATCAAAACAATCCTTCTCTAGAACTGAATCTTTCAAAGTTTCATCTTCTTGCTCAATTTGTGACAACTGTCCACACGCAGCAAATTCAGTTTCCTCAATACATTTGTATAACTGTGAGAGTGTCTTAAAGGAATTCAAAGGACTTATTATTATTATTATAACTTTCAAAAAAGTTCTTTTGTTCATGTTATGGTACCTCACGCCTGTCGGCCCAATTTTGTTTTGTCGTCGCATTCACTTTACATCTAGAATTCATGACGTCGAATGAGTTATTTAAAAGCCTCACGAGTTCTTCCAACGCTTCACTGTCTTTAAACTGATTCGCTAACTTTGTATTTCCGTCTGAACGGTAACGCTTGAGACCGTCGGCGACAGCATTTGACAAAATCTGGAAAAATAAAACCTTATATTAAAGAAACTACTGGTGAATTTTCGTTATAGACACATTAATTCATACCTGAACTGCAAGCTTGACGCTCATTTTCTGGAAGCTATTAGGGCTTAGATGGACAGGCTTAAGTTTTGGAACAACACTGAGTCCTGTGCTTCCCCGATCAGAATCATGCTGAAATAATTTCAGAAGATGCGAATATCGAACCGTTTTACCGGAAACCTAAAAAACAATGGAATTTATTAATGAATTAATACAACTGTAACTCTGAATATAACAAATTAACAGAACCTACTTGAGTATCGCCATGATTAAAAATATGATTTCGAATACACTTAAACAAGTGGGGGACGTCTCTCATAAAAAAAATTTCTGTATCAGAGATCGGATGCTTGATGGAATTTTTCATGGTCACGTAGTCAGTGTTGCAGCCTGATATTCCCAATAAGTTCCACAGCGAATTGTTTGGCTGTGAACCGTCACAGACCGTAGTTACAACTCTCGCACCCGCTTCTTCAAGCAAAATTAATGCTTTCATAACGATGCTTTGTAGCTCTTTGCCTTTAGCTGCACTTTTTGAAGCAAACACTGAGATGGGTTGTATCCATCGATCACGAAATGGTCTAAATACCAATACAAGAGCGTGATCTGCTAAATGTGGAGTTAACGTTTCTTCGTGAATATTATTCTCATCCACTTCATATTCTTCGTCAAACCAATTTTCATTGAGAGCTGAAATATTATTTTCGTCGTCCTCGGCTTCATCAGGGCTAGCATGTAGGTAGGAAAATCCTTTAAATTGGAAATTGTTTTTGTCAAATCGTATGTCTTGTAGGATGGCCATTTCGTCCCACATCAACGAACCATATCTCAAATGTAGTGGCAAGTTTCTGAAATGTTTCTTTATGCACTGAATTGCAAAATCGTTGAACCCAAATTCAGCTGAAAGACAACTAGTCATTTTTCTAATTGTATCTTTGCATGGTAAAGGTAATACGTTGTTAATCCTTAAGTGTTCGTAGGTAGCAGGACTTTTCACTCTCATCAGCAAACATTCTAAAAGCCATTCAACCTCATATCGCATGTCCCGAAACTTCTTATCCTTACATCTTGCTTTCATGACAATGGTTTTAACCACAAGCTTTCCCTATTACAGAATAAATTAGATTATTGCAACAGTGTAATGACAAGCAAACATGGATATTAAGAATTACAATGGAAGAGTCAATAACCATATTAGAAAATCATTCTTAGGTCGAATGTTTGTATGTTGAAATAGTAATTACTGTTTTTTTTTAAAGGATAACTGATTATAGCAGTATTCAAAGAAATTGTCATGAGAAAACATTCATAAAGTCGGTTACATAGGTTGTGTTTTAATTTAAAAAAGTCAATTGTAGTAAGAAGGGAAACTTTACAAAAATGCGATTACATGTAAGAGTTCTAATAAGTTAATAATACGTCAACTATAATAGTAAAAAATAGTATTTTTGAAAAACCAATATACTATAACAGTAGGTATAAAGGAGTACTCCGCATTATACCTTATCATCAAGTTCGTCTAAAACGGCCTTAAGTTTATCCTTTTTAAGAGATGCTATCTCATTACGAAGCGCATTTATCTGCAACTTGAGTTCCTAATAGATAATCAGATACGGTATTAATTTTTTATCGAATATCCAAATGTAGTTACACATCATCGACTACTTACTTTTATCTTGATATTTTTTTTTTCAACTTGTCTCTTGAAATACAATGCTTTTTTTCCTTCTTCACGCACTTTCTTTGCCAGTTGTTTCAGATGCATGTATCGATGATTTTGTTTCGAATTCTCTTTCATAATTTTGCTTCGTTTAACTTGCATCCTCATCGAATGATCTAATAACTTACAAGCAGAACATGGCTTTGTCGATTTTTCTGTCGCTGAAAGCAAAATCCTACAACTGGAAAATCAAGAGAAAAATATGTTATTTCTGTTATGTTATTGAAATAGCTTTACAACAAACCTGTTTGCTAACCAAACATTGTTGAGTAATTTTCCATTATGAACAACTTTGGTATGGTTCGGGTGTTTGTTCTCATCGTTCTTTATACCAGGACACAATCTTGATTTGTCAATACTAATTAGTAGTTCTTCAATATCCCTTTCAGTTGTACATGGCATACTTGCACCATCAAAATCTGGAACAGTTTTAGAGTGAACTGCCACAGTTACTTTGTGAATGTCTGAGACCCAATTGATGTTGACATTCTTAAAAATGGCGAGGCTGAAATCTTTCTGCTGTACTTCAAAATAGTTGACACTGTACGCATTTACTTGTTTCTTCAACCACATACTTGAAGGTAATTTCACTTCCATGTATGCTAGTGGTAGTGAAGGAGTTTGTAATGGCATTTCTTCCGGTGTTGTACAAGATTGAGCTTCAATTGGTTCCTCTAACTGAATAGTATTTGCACTGTTAGCAGTTTCAATATGACTTTCTTGCTCGCAATCATTTGCACTGTGACTGTATGTTACAGTTGTGCTTTTCTTCGTTTTAGTACTGCACCGATTGTAATAGGTTGTATACTTGACGTTAGAGACAGGTAATCTAATGGTTTCCTGTATTCTTATGGAATTTGTTGTTGGCAATAGTTCAGTAGGTGTTCCTACAAAACAATAATATACATATCAATAAACGGAACAACATAATGCATGTAGGCTAACATGTTTTACCTATGAATATTTTTGGCAACACTCCATCTTTTAATTTGCATCTTTGTCGAGGTAACAAAACTTGCTGTCCATTGATGACTGTTATGTCATTCCTAATTATGTCACCCTCTTCGAAGTGTTCCTCACACAACCAGTAATTCTTGGGAAAGGAAATTCCTTTCTCTTTTGGAATACTTTTCTCCCACAATTTTAGATACTCTACCTCTTTTGGGTTTCTGAATAAATTGATTTTTTTTACTAGGTTGCTGACATTAGGTAGTGTCCCTAAAGCAGTGCGTTTCTTTCTGCCATTTCTACAACCAATTATGTAACACTGCGCCATTTCCTAAACCATACAGAAAAAAATGGATCTTAATATTTTAACTTTAATATACAATTCTATTTAGAACTTACGAGAAGGATACCCTACAACATATCAATTGTTGAAGTGAAACCAGCTAAAACAAAACAGTACAAAACTAAACTTGGTCTATGATGGTATGAAAAAAACCCGCCAAAACAACACTGACTTTTACTGCAGTTTTCTATTTTTTACATGCAGCGTTTCACGATTAATACAATCTGGTTTCGGAAAATGGGGGAAAATGGGGAAAAATCAATCATTTTATGAAAGTAGGTTACCCAACCACTAAAAATATGAAATAATTCACACGATATGCTGAATTTTTGTGCTTAATTTACATGTGCATACCAAAGTTATACCGTGCATGATTTAATTAAAAATTACGGTGTGTGAAGCATTGGTTCAGTAGGGAAACCCAAAATTATTATCTTAGCAGAGGCAGCGCCACTATGCGGCATCTCACGCGCATCGCTACAGAGGAATATAGGCGTTAGCGGTCTTCCACTTCGTTGTCTATGATAGCAAGGTGAAGAGAAAACTTGGATTTGTAAGTTGTTTGCTGTTGTCCTTTTTCTTGATTTTCTTTGAATTATTTAACCTTCTGCAAAAGGCATGGATTAATCCTTGGAAGAATTCCTCGTCCCAGTGAAGTTCACAAAATACAAATCAGTGCATGATTGGCATTGTGACAAATGATGGGTAAAGTAGCATGAAGTTGTTGATACAGTTTTCTAAAATCTGGTTTATTTAGATATAACAGAAGGTAAAGACTCGCCACATTGAACTCACTCACCAATAAAATTTAAATAACTACCTGTCAAAATGTTGCTGACACTCAAGGTATATGAAATGAATAGATTTGTTTGATTTATCTTTAAATTTTGTCTCGTTTTGATTTCAATATAGAGGTGTTGCTTGGCTTGCAAAAATATGAAATGTAGTTGAACCATGGAATTGAATGTAATTGATATGAACTGTAAAACAGAATATTGTGAAGTAAGTTTTTTTTAAATATTTCTGATACTTAATTTTTTCTATTGCTTCAGATGAAAAGCATTAATTCCATCAAATGTTATGGAACTCATGTTTGCTTCTAAGGCCAAAAATGGAAATATAACGAAACCAATTAAAACAGATATGGCTAACTGATATTAGTGAAATGTCATGTATACGGTCAAAAAGAAGTCTGAGGTAATACATTTCGGCGTAGAATTCTCATAAGCCATGTTTAACATCGATTAATTCTTTTACAGTGCTTTTTAAAGAAATTTTGCTGCACCAAGCTCGGAATTTTCCGGGATGTAAATTGTGATTCCCCATGGGTTTTTTTAAGAAACCAGTTTACGTTGACGCAGTAAGAGCTTCTAATTCTAATGCCAGAGTTCGTACGTTATGGTACTCTAAACATTATATGCATAAATTCAAGTGCCCCTTGATTTAAGTTATCTTATTCATTCCAGATTTCGTGATCGTTTTATGCCAACTAACCACGAAAGATGTCATGTAACTGTTTTTTGACATGTCAAAAAATTGTACGCGGCTAGAGATGCTGCGTTTTGGAAGAAAGCTACTTCCACATCACCGTTGGTCGCTGATTTGTCCCGAAGATGAAATTTTAAAATTTTAATAAATTGAAGTGCATATCTGGGCTCCCTTCTTTTCTGTGGCCCCGTTTCCCCTTGACTCGTAATAAGCCCGTAGGAGGTCATGCCCCTACTGTGATCAGCAGTAAAGGTTGTGAGTGCGCTGTCCGGAAAGGGGACGTGGGGGTCCTCAAGTTCTGAGATATCATTGGAGGGCGAAGAGGCTACCCACAAATCCGAATAACGGTTAATCGCTCACGTAAAAACTTGTCCGAAACCTTCCATCCTATTCCGGCTTCTCTTAGCCACTCCCCGGGTAATCTCCCCGGGGGTTCAAAAATTTGCATGATTTGGATTCGAAATTCAAGGAAAATTACAAAACCATAATATAATTTACAAAAAAGTCGGACTTACTTTATTTTTTACATGTTCATAAGGAAATGGAAAGCACGGGACCCTTTTCTTTTTCACAATTTGATTTTCGTCGCCTAGACATACGTTTTTTTATATGGAAATAAACTGAATATAAGTATCTTGGCATGTACTTCATTACTTCTATGATTTGATTCAATAAAATGCAAAATTCAATAGCATTTTCAATAAGGGTTTTTGCAAAGACGTTTCGTAGTTTGGGCTGCCCTTGTGCAAAATTAATCGGTTTCGCGGCTCATTGCGTGGGGGCTGTTCCCGTGTTCCGCATTGAGTTTCGCGTTTGAGAGACGCCCCTTAATTTGCGAAAAAACTGTATTTTATTCGGCATCAGAGTTTACTTTTGGTTACAGCAGGCTAGGTTTCATGAAATCCAGTTTAAAATTTTTAAGCCTTATTTTTTTACAAAAGTCGGGCCTTAGTCGCGTTGGCTTAGTCGCGGCCTTAGTCGCGTTGGGCAGGGTAGGTTTCAAGTTCGGTTTCGAAGTGGTTGGTGTGTTACTGGACGGTAGATTGTCATTAGATGGCAGTGCTGTTTAGTGGTGTCTGCTACTGTCGAGTGTGTCGGTAGTAAAAAAGTGTCTGATGGCATTCTGTAGTTCACAATGAAATGGATAATGAAGACATTCAAATGGTAACTAGATTTAGTGAAGTATTTTTAAAAAGAGAAATTGAATTTATTTTTAAATTGAAAATATTTTTATAAAAATCGAATGTATGTTAGATGTCTTTTGTTCAAGATAAGTGTTAAAATCCACATGATCTGGTGACAGAATTTAAATGGGACTTGTGTTATCACAACCCCTGAGTACAATGAATACCAACAGTTCCCCAGATCAAGAGGTAAAGATAATTCAAAATAAATCACTATTATTGTCATAATGGTTTCCCTCATAACCCTATTAATCAAAAGTTCTTTCCCTTCTCATTTTCAATTTTGATAAATGACAATGTTTGGGATGCAAGCTTGTAAAAATGTCTCACTTTCATGACTTGTGTGATCGGAAGAAGAAACCTAGTCTGGATTGCATCAACCATAGCATTTACATGATTTACTTTTACAGTTCTTCCATTTCACTACTATATGTTCAGTAAACTACAATTATTCTCATCATGTGTTTTCTTTGTATTTTAGGTCTAGTCTGAGGTGATCCATTTTTTTTTCATTGGTCCGCAGTTCTGAATTAAGGCTGGTATGTGTATTATGCATCGCCATGCTGAGTACTAGAGGGAAGGAATAACTCAAAATGGTATGATGATTTCAGATTCTCATGGTTTCCGCGTTAACAGATTTTTATTTGCTTTCAGTGTTTGATTCTGAACAATGGTCATTTGGGAATCTAAAAATTATTTAAAATAAAGATTCATCTCCTGGTACATAGCTTGACTTGTCCTGAGCTGTAAAAATTTTTCCTATATCAAATTTATTTTAAAAACTTGGTTTTACATTAATTGCATGCTTACATCCATAGTATTTTTTTTTTTTAGGGCAAGGATTCTAGCCATGCAGATCAGAATTGAGTGCAAATATCATTCAGGACTTTCTATCTCATGGTATGTGTGGATACTAGTTCATGTGATGCTATTTGATTGCACTAAAAAGAAATTATTCCTCTTTTTTATGGGGTGTTCATTTCGTAATCGAAAAATGCCACAAAAATTCTTGAATTTAGATCCATGACTGTTATTCTGCCATAGGCGTCTTCATTTTAAAAAATCTATAACTGATTGGTGATTGGGAGGCCATGCCTTTATTAAACTAAAATGTCAATTACGGAATGAAGGCTCCAGAAAACAAGACCATGGTTTGGTAGATGTTGTATTGATGGCAAAGTAGAAAATATTTTAAATTGTATATCATCTGTATTATTCTAAGGAAATGGAAATTTTGGTCCAGCCCTCTACCATTATATTCAGAGTGAAATGTATAGATGGGTTTCTACTGGATATTAATTCCAACTCTCCCATCTTGAGGTGAGAAGCACTAGATGGGTTCACATGTTTTCTGTTGCCTCATTTCCCGTTGTTTGTTTTTCTTTTCATTCCAGGTTTCACGAGGAAGTTTTGCAGCTGACTATAAAAGATGTCTTGTCTTATATTTGACGGTGTCAGAAATAGAAGACGAAAAAAGATGCTGCACTTTCGAAGAAACTTACCTGCACTTAACCGCTAGCCACTAATTCGAACCGAAGATAAAATATTATAATTTTTATAAATTGAAGTGCATATCTGGGCTCCCTTCTTTTCTGTGGCCCCGTTTCCCCTTGACTCGTAATAAGCCCGTAGGGGGTCATGCCCCTACTGTGATCAGCAGTAAAGGTTGTGAGTGCGCTGTCCGGAAAGGGGACGTGGGGGTCCTCAAGTTCTGAGATATCATTGGAGGGCGAAGAGGCTACCCACAAATCCGAATAACGGTTAATCGCTCACGTAAAAACTTGTCCGAAACCTTCCATCCTTTTCCGGCTTCTCTTAGCCACTCCCCGGGTAATCTCCCCGGGGGCTCGGTTCAATTGAGGTAGGGTTTACCCCTACCTTATTTTACTTTACAGGTTATTTATCAATACAAAATGCTTAAAACAAAATTTTCAAAAATGTTTCTTTTTCTGGTATTTTATTTTTTTATTTTGTGCAACGCACTTGTTCTCCTATGATTTGTCTGTACATATTGCATGTCACAACTTCGTTATTCACAGATTGAGGCAACTAAGTTTCATTAGTGTAAGCACCGCATGCCAATGGTATATAATTTATTTAAGCATACACTGTTTGAAAGTGCTATATTGCCATTAGAATACTCTTTTCAATTCATATTTGATTTCAATTTGACTCTGTGAGGAATCGAACCTTTACATTACAGCATCCCTTGCCGATGCTCAACCACTGAGCCATGAGTCACATTACAATCTTACTGTTTTGCTATGTCATGTAAGGTGTGTGTACATTTAGGTGTAAATGTATAGACTATATACACTTAGAATTATATTGTCAAATGGGAATTCCCTAGGTAAATGGATGAAATATGGTTCACTTTGCAGACTGTTTGGGTGGCATGTTAAGAGCTGTATTTTTACTAAACAATAGTAAAATGGCATATATATCAAACACATGAGAATGCTATATATCAATCAAAAGCAAGAATAAACAGTGAAATTGAGTTTATCAACTGCGACTCAACTATTAATCTAACTATATTCAATTACTTAATTCTAATTCCAATTAATATTCAATTAACCCCTAAACTTAAATTAAAGTATTCACATGTTTGCTATTTGTTGTTTCATACTGCTTGTATTAATTTTTTTTCACAGACTACAAATACAACCAACTGCAGTCAACCACGGCAGTGTCACAATTGGCTGCCAGAAGATTGACAACTATGATATAACTACAAGGGCCTGATGAAGGGTTTTTGCAAGGAAAAGGTCAAAAAAAATTTAGGAGCGCTATCCCTTTTTATTCCCTACAAGTAGCAATCTACATCAAGGGAAACGTGTAGCAAGATAAAAAAATAAACTACAATGCATGAATGAGAACACAATGTGTTTAGTAGATATGTTTGTGTCCAGTTTAGTCTCTTTCCATTTGGGAAATGGATCTTGGTTTCTCATAAAGCCACAACAAAGTGTTGTTTCACTACCAACCTTATTAAACATTAGACAATAATCAAAGTAAGGCCTTCAGAATTATGAATCAGAATATCATAAAGGTCAAACACTTGGCTTGTCCCTTGTTATACTACCCAAACCGGTAGAAAAACATTTGATTTTGCTTCTTTATTGCGATTTCAAATTATAAAAACCCAATTTTCTTTCAAATTATAAAAACCAAATTTTCTTTTAAAAATTAAAAACTTACGTGCTTACGTCAACCCCACTCCTGAGACAGATTAACTATTTCCGAAGCAGACGAACTATAATTGACCACCTCAATTTTGCACATTGTTTTGAAAAGTACTGTATCGCCATCCAGCGGAAATTCTATCAGGAAAATTAAGCTCGACTCGGTGTCGACAAATGAGTTTCTGCGTCACCCGCAAGAGGCGCTCCCACCGGGCGAAAAATGAAATGAATGAAATACATTGATTAATTGAACAACAAACTCAAAACAAACCAAAACTTAAAAAATTAATTAAGTCTTTCAGGGACAAAAGTAAAAAACAAACAATAACAATTGTTGAAATTAGCAATGGCGGCAAACCCCTTGGTTTACCATATGCTTTTAACATGGGGAAAAGATCAATACGTATAATGCTGGCGCGCCAGCAAGATCAGTCAAGGAAAGAAGGTGAACTCTGCTAACGCCAGATGACACTGATATCAACTGGGTTCGGCAATGCAAGAGATGCCTTTTCTCGTCTTTCGGCAACAACAACAATTGCCAAAATGTGTGTCTCTTAGGATCCCTTGTGAATAACAAAAACCCTGTCGCACAGTCTTTACGATGGGTTTATTAACTTTATAGGATAAAACCTCCTTGACGGAAACGTTTTAGTATCCCCACTTTGCACGGAATAGCTATACCAAAAGCATAAAGTTTTGGGTTTCATGGCCTCGTCTTCAGCGTTATCTTTTCTATAAACTCACCTTTTTGCATACGACCAAGCACACCACCCCCATTCACTCCATCGTCCTCCGATATCATTAAGTTATATTATTAATATATTTTTTAATATGATTATCTGAAACCTCGCGTACCCTGTGAGCTGTTCATTCTTCTGCCTTCGTTGCCAGCCGACAGATGGTTTATTTTCAGAGGTGGACCCATCCGAAAAAGGGGAGGGATTCAGGTGGGTCAGTCATCATCCAGAGTTCATACCTGACGCTACCCATCTGTTTGTCGGTATCTGTAATAATCTAGAAGCGGAGAAAGGAATCGTGATTACAACTGAGTCTCGGTTGGAGGTGTACGGATTTGTGTGTTGTCGACGCTTTGAGATCGTCATGGCCTACCGTTTTCATCGGTAAGATTTGTTGAATTTATTTATTTCCAGCAGCGCTCGTCGTTTTTGCTTTTTAATTTTCTTTTTCGTGCTGCTAAATTTCACAAGAGAAAAACGTTACAGCAAGTGGAAATGTTTCCGTTGTTAGGGCCCCCACCCAGACAGGCATAACACAACCTGCCCTTGCCATTGTTTGCTCGATCCCCCCCCCCCTTTTTTTTTAAATTCTATTTGAATTGCCCCTCAACTTCCGGTTCTCGGAAAAAGGGGGAAAGTTGACGGACACATTCGCTGCCAAGCAAAGGGGATTTAAAAGAAAAAAAAAAACGTGCTCTTGCTTTTGACGTACAGTTAATATTTTCTAGAATGAAAAGGAAACGTCATTGTTTTCAATATCAAATGGCAGGAACTTTACAGGCGAATCCATCTTTCGGCTTGATGCGCAAAAGTACAGCTTTCCACTTAATTTTACAAATCCCTTGTAGCATCAAAACTAGCACAGTTTTCAACTATCAACTAAACGCGATGGACAACTTTATCTGATTTCAATCTTGGACTGTGGTAACATTGAAACTAAATTCCCGTTTGATGTGCGCAATCACGGATTTTTGACACGGGTGGTATCAGTCGAAGGAGAACATAGTCCGTTTGAAACCGGGGCATTTCGGTTTATCAGCAAAGTTTTGCTCTGTTATCGCATCATAATGGCCCGCACTGACGTTTCGCTGTGTGGCTGATCCAATTTCTCTTTTGATAAGAAACTGGATGCCGTCTCAATTAATCCAAATTGTTGGTCGTTGCAACTAGTGAATAACGACACAATCGGAGCGCAACGTTTCTGTCCTGATTTCAATCGATCAATCAAATTACCCGTAGAGAAATTGTTTGTTTTTTCAAAACATACCTTTCTAAAATAGAGCGGCTCGTGATGGAAAGCTGGATATTTTAAAAGAAGCAACGAGAAAAGATTGCAACGCCAAAGATGACGACGGGATGACTCCGACGCTTTGGGCCGCCTTCGAAGGCAAACTGGATGCTCTTCGGCTCATTGTCGGACGAGGGTACAAAGACAAAACTTTTGAAATTCGTAAATGCAAATTAAACGTTTAACGTAAATGTCTGTTTTGTTGTCTTTTAATTTCCCGTTTTCCCATTAGAGGCGACCCTGAAAAATGCGATCACTATGGCAACACGGCCCTTCACTTTGCCGCGGCTCAGGGACACATGAATTGCGTCACGTTCTTGATGAACTACGGCATCAATCTGTTCGCCAAGGATATCGATTACCATACAGCTACAGAATTGGCCGCCATGAATGACCGCCAAGAGATTTTGCGCTACTTAGACGAACAGACTGCAAAGCAGCAGCGCAGCGATCCCAAGAAAGTCAAAGCTCAAACAGAGAAAGCTAAAAAGGATACAGACAAACTCGTCAAAGATTTTGCTCAAGTTCAAGAGAAGGCCAAAAAGTTGGCTGAAAAGGAACAAAAAAGATTAGAAAAGGAAAAACAGAAAATGGAACGCTCCGGAATGAGCAGTATGGTTGAACAACCGAGCACCATCATTCCTAGGCCGTCGATTGCTGCGCTCGATCTTCGACGAGATTCTCGGCTCATCTACACGCAGAGTCCAAAGTACTCTGAAATAGTCAACCCGAAAGAAAAAAAAGATAAAATCAGATTGCCTTCTAGCATCGTTTCCAAAAAGGTGCAGCAACAGCGCCTCAAGATGAAGAGCGGATCCAACCAGCAATCACTGTCCAAAAGTACCAGTTTGACGGCCCTTAACAATAACAACAGCGAAATGGCCGGAGCTGCACCTGGCGATTTTAAAATCGGAGCAATTGAAGATGGTAAAAGGTCCGTTCGCTCCATTTCTGGAGTGAGGAGGGACTCTGAGGTTTTGTATGTAACCACATTCGACGGCGCAGACAGTAAGCTCTTTTTCCGATTGTTTTTTTTTCTGGAAGAAAAGGAGCGTGAATCAATTTACGCTCTGTGTGCAGGTCAACGCGCTGGATTGGGAGGCGCCTTTCCAGGTATAGAAGGCCGCAGCAAAAGTATTTCCGGAGGAACACATCTGCGGGTTCCGACGACTTCAGATAGTGGCTTCGGTGACGACGATAAAACTCCCGCATATCAACAACAGCAAAGAGGATCCATTTTCGACCGGCCCGGAATTGGCCGTCTTGCTTTTAGGTAATTCAACTATTGTACACAAGAAAGCAAGATGCATTCACTGATTTTTATGGGGATGTAGGAATTCGATTGCAGCGCTTTGTAGATCAATTCGGCGGAGACTGGAAAGAGCAGCGCTACAGTTCAGAAAAATGGAGCATCCAACACCGACGAAGTCGTCCGTTTGAATCACAACAGACGCCAACGAGAAGACGATTCGGATCAGGATGATTTAGAATCAGGTAATTTTTTTTTCAAAACTCTTATATTTACAATTATTTAAATAAAACCTGAGGGTCTATTACTTCAATCTAGATGACGACGAAGATGAAGACAAGACTCCCCTATACTTTTTCCTGGCCGCTTTCGGATTAGAACAATTCATCGAGCCGCTTGTCAAAGAAAAATTTGACTTGGACTCGCTGATGCTCGTCACCGAGGCGGACCTGATTTCAATGAAAATTCCTTTAGGTCATCGGCGTAAGCTGATGAAAGCCATTAACGATAGAAAAGCTGCCATCGAAAGTCCTGACGAAATGGAGGACAGTCACCTGTAATTTTTTTTTTTTACTTTTTCTTAAAAAATAAACAACGCAAACAAATTTTATCACTGAACTAACAAGTTTAATACACTTAACGGTTTATACGAACGTCAAATATATCAATGTTTACAGTGAACTGTGATATGCCCATAATAATAACTACACATTACATGTTAGCTACGTTATAGTTATGTTTGAAAAAAGCCTTACCAGTGGCATTTTTTGTTACTTGGTCGGTAAGCGCATCCCACGTTCCTCAGGTAGATGCCGCAATCTCTGCCATGGCGGCCGTGGTTGTTGGCTTTCTGGTCCTCTGCTGAATTATTTCCCGAATCCCTAAATCCATCGGTCCATTCACGCATGTTGCTGATGAAGCTGGCAGTGGATCTTCTCAACAGGCCAGTACATTGATAAACGGCTCGATAGTTTCCGATGCAATGAAAATAACGGTCGCAGTTTCGGCAATTGGCGGCTTTCATTTCGTTGTAAGCCCCCCACATTTTTGCTGAAGAGCAAGGGTTTAAACCATTGCTTGCATGCACTATACGCATTGCAATAAAGAAATTGAAAGAATCGGTTGAATTATGACTTTAATTCAATTGGTGTTATGAGTGATGAAGTTGAAATCACAAGTTAACTTACCAAACATTAAGAGCAACATCAGTGCTGAGAGTGTACGCATTTTGTTGGCAATGATGTCGATAACTTTCGTGAATCTGCGTAGTGAAAGTGGAACTGTTGAAGTTGAGAGCTGTTATCTCTCAACAACCAGCCAAGTAAAGGCTATCGCAAAATGTTTTGATGTTTGGTGGAGGTCAGGTCAACTGCAAACGTGGTAGAATCCGGATGGCGATTGGCAACATAACGATTGACCTGGCAAATTTTGACAATCACGCGCACTTTTCAGTCCTTAGAATTATTAGGAAATTAAATTATACCTGATTTTGACGTAATGAATGGTGATTGAAACAACAAGATATTGTTCAACTCAACACGGAGAATCTTTAATTGCAAGCTGGTAAAGTTAGGCAACAAACATTTTCACGCATCACGTTAATAAAACCACTTAATTTCGACACTAAATAGGACTAGGATCACAAAAAAGTCGGGCCTTTCAAATGTCAGGCTTTGTGATGTCACTTCAAACTTCGCACTCTATGTGTGAACACGAGTTTTATTTGTTTATGGTGCAGTTTTACTGCGTTGCGCTCGGCTGTGCTTATCAAGTTACACGATAAAGGGTGGAATGTCAAATTGCGACACAAACCACCAATCATATACAAAAATTTGTATCGGGTTGTTAGTGTAACTCTTCTTTCCTTTTCAATACTTTGTCCCGCTGATCAAAGCAATTCAAATCTTTAAACGAAATACAGTTGGTTATGACTTTCCTCGGCCTTCCTTTTTCCCATCTCAATCACAATTATATTTTGAATTATCAACGTGTATTTGCGGTTTTTTTTTCATTCTTCAGTTCGGCCTTCCAGATAATGAGTTACATATTAAAGCAGATATATGTTTTCTGGATTTTAATTGCGACTCCTGAGGCTTTCTACCCTCAGACGAAAGAGCAACCTGTATCATACTTAAAGCTAATGCTAATTTTGCAGTAACTTTGCGTGCAAAAAAGAAAGAGAAAATGGAGAGTGAGGAGTAGATTAGTTAAGTGGTTTTGTGACTAACGAAGAATTTACAACGTCCATAGAAGACACGGATTGCAAGTCTTCTCTCAGTCGTCTACGGTCCATTGTCAAGTTGGCTTTTAATTTGGTATTCCAAGTCACCACCGCCATTTCGAAGAAGCTGAAAAGATTTGCAATCAACCAGTAAAAATAAAAAGGCGCAATCTACTTATCATGCCATTTCAATTATGATATTAGAATTCCGCAAACGTCTTGAGAATGTACAAAATACATAAAACAATTCCAACTCTAACCGCTTTGAAGGTTTAGCTCATAGCCTTGTTAAAATAAATAACGACAGAGTCCTAAATAAATTCCAATGGCAGTCTAAAGTTATGGTCTAATCAAAATCACCTTCGTAATGATGTCGTAGAGGCGATCAAAACGTGGATCTTTGCCGTAAGGCGGCCCAACTGGTGACAGCAGTGGATCAGATCGAGTCATAAGATAACGAGCTTCAGCTCCCCTCAAGTTTGGTGACGATGCCATCAAAATGAAACACACCATCAGCAGCGTAACAAGTGTTTTCATCGAAGTCGACTTCAACATGATTTAACTGAATCTAAACTGCAATACAGAAAACATAGATTAACTACATTACTAGCCATGAATTGAATGAAACAATTGGAAAAACAAAAGAACTTAACAAGTTTTACAAATTGGGAACATGATCGCTAATTATTTTAAACCTACCTGTAGAATACAGGCCTGCCGGAGGATTTCTGTGAACAATATTCAAAAGCAGCGCAGTTGGGTGTCTTTATATACCTCGCCCATCGCCCCTACGTCACGAGCTTCACTCCAGCGTTTCATGCGCTGACGTCGTAATGCAGTTGTTCCGCTGCGCCGAAACACTTGACGCTGTCGCCTGACAAGTTATTGTGCGCATCCAGAACAATCAAGAAAAAAAAGAGGAATACTAACAAGACATTGCTTGTAAACTTGAGTAAAAAAAATAGGAAGAATAAGTAGGAATACTACAGCTTTAATGACATCATTATAGATGCAATGTGGAAATGTGCAGTTAAGCAAAAGTTGAATAATATTTTCAAATAATTTGACCTCAAGCTGAAAAAATACAGTAACAAACATAATGAGCCCATTGCCTATTTACATTATTTGCATTAAACTCCACTCTCGCAAATTTGAAAATCATTCGTTAGGTTATACATACAGTCCCAGCAGAGAGTCGTGTGTATCGCTCAGCCTATTCAAAGAATGCCTGGAGCCTGAATGCGTTTTCATTATAGAACAAAGAGTTTAGATTATGATATTACAGCAACTTCATTATCGTATGTCATGTGGGATGACAAGCCACACAAGACCTACCAGTCTGCCGCCATCTAAATCAAAGTCAGTGGCTGATAACAGGTCCTTGTCACGAGATGGTCAAGCCTTCCCCCTTTCCATTGAATTAGCTTCAAGTGAAAGGCGGATCCTTCCAAAATTTTTTACCTCAAAATAGGAGTGGCCGTGCTATTTAATTTTTCGAAGAACTTCTCGGCTGCTAGAATAAATCAAACATGAACCTAACAGCAAAAAAGATAAAAACCGCAAAGTCTTTGGCCAATTGCATTTGGCAATCATGTGCGGCAACGTGCGCAAAGAACAGCCACGCAATTCAAGATACTTGGAATCGAAAAAAATATTAACTTAAGAAAATATCGGCAAAATTACGTGCGTGCTGGTCCGTTTGCCAACACTCGTGTGCGTGCATATCTTGTAGGCAACTCGGCAGCCGAAATGCTCCTCAATTTAGTTTCACATGCAACTGTAAAAGCCATACATCCCAGAATAAGGTTACGTTGCATGATAAGAGCTGCTGAGTGCTGGTCACTCATGACGATCAATGCTAAAAAAAACTACCTCCTACTTCCACTAAAAGTCAAGAGGAAACTCTGTCGCAATGTGCGGCCATAAGAGCTTGTTTCAAGTCCACTAGGGCCTGTCTAAGAAGAGTGAAGCATTTATTATTCAAACCAAGGACAAACCTTATTACTAGCTGATAGTTTTCCTTTTCATGTTGACGTATCAGCTACATACGATCTTGTACAAGACCTGCCACATGTGGGCCGTTTGCGTACGGCCAGCAGGCACCTGTAACACAGAATTTCAATCGATAGTGTTAAGGTCAAAAGGAAACGACCTGTGGTCAACTACCTGAATTTCAATGAACAATCACGAAAGATGCAGTCCAAGAATTGTGTTCCTCTGCCGGGATGAAGGTATATGCAAATCAGCTTTCACAGGTAATGCAACAATTACAGCTAACTGTTGCTCATGCAGACACCTGTAATCCAACTCATTACGGGTCTACAGTTTCTTTAGCCTTTTCACGATACAAAAGGCCCCAGCTCAAACTAACGCAGGGTCGATGGCCCGTGACCGCCCTCGTTAACGACAAGTGCTCTACTTTCAGTAATAAACAAGGTGGGGCATTGGATTGCTTCCCGAGTACACGGTTAATGATGGACCATCTCGTTGAAGAATCGGGACGACTAACTGGCAATTGAAATTGGCAAAAAAATTATTAATGACATTGTATATCAACATTCAACAATGACTTCCTGTTTCTCATCAAGTCAAATTCAAATTGCCACACTCGAGGCTTACAATTTTGTTTGCGATAAATGACTGATTGTCCTGCAAACTAATCATGAAAAGTTATTCTTTAACGATGTAATGAGATAGTAAACAGGTTTTCAATTCAATGTCTGAATAGTGATTCAACAGAAGAACTAACCTAAATTAAATAGTCTTAATCTTAAAACAAAATGTAAATGAAAACTTAAACATACCTGTCGGTTAGGTTTCCAAGATAAACACCGTTGGCAGATTTGTTTCGCAAAAATGCAACTAGATGAGCGGATTGAAATCGCAGTTTCGACACGTCACAGGAATCTTACACTAAGTAACGTTTCAACAATTTGAATGAAACCTAGATTTAAACTGCGTGTTCAGCATAAAACATAACAAATAACAAATTTTGCTAACCGAATAAATACTTTATTGAGCATATTTTTTCGCAACCATATTCCATGGGAATGACTAGTGGTGGAATAATGTGACAAAGGGATTAACCGCTTTTTAAAGACTAACATACATATGTGATTTTTAACTTAGGTACCAGAGATTAATTTACTCATACCCACGAAGCAGCTAGTAGTATTTGGGAGCCTCAGTGTAGTATGATGGGGTTGCATAAGTTGTTGTGTAGTAGACTGGAGCTTCGGTGTAGTAACTGGGAGTGGCGTAGGTGGTAGTGTAGTACTCTGGCGCCTTTGTGGTGTAGTATTTCGGGAGCTTCGGTCTGGTAATACTTGGGGGCCTCAGTGTAGTAAGCTGGAGCAGCGTATGTTGTGGTGTAGTATTCAGCTTTCTTGGTGTAATACTCCGGGGCTGAAGTCGTGTAGTATTCAGCAGCCTTTGTCGTGTAATACTGGGGAGCCTCAGGGTAGTAAACCGGTGCAGCGTAAGTGGTGGTGTAGTACTTGGGCGCCTCTGTATAATAGCTTGGTGCAGCATACGATGTAGTATATTCAGGAGCCTTGGTTGTGTAGTATTCAGGAGCCTCAGTCTGGTAGTAGCTCGGAGCCGAGTAATACTTAGGAACCTCAGTGTAGTAAACAGGGGCAGCGTAAGTGGTGGTGTAGTATTCAGCTTCCATTGTGTAGTACTCCGGGGCTTTAGTTGTGTAGTATTCAGCAGCCTTTGTGGTGTAATATTGGGGAGCCTCAGTGTAGTAAGATGGAGCAGCATAAGTTGTGGTGTAGTACTTCGGGGCTTCTGTATAATAGCTTGGCGCAGCATACGTTGTAGTGTATTGTGGAGCCGAATATTTGGGAGCCTCAGTGTAGTAAACTGGAGCAGCGTAAGTGGTGGTGTAGTACTTGGGGGCCTCGGTGTAGTAGCTTGGGGCACCATACGTTGTGTATTCGGGTGCCTTTGTTGTGTAGTATTGTGGAGCCTCAGTGTAATAAGCTGGAGCGGAGTAAGTGGTGGTGTAGTATTCAGCTTTCTCTGTGTAGTACTCCGGGGCTTTAGTTGTGTAGTATTCAGCAGCCTCAGTATAGTAAGACGGAGCAGCATAAGTTGTGGTGTAGTAGCTAGGTTCGACGTAGTACGAAGGAGCAGCCGTGGTGTAGTAACTTGGGGCAGCGTAGTACTTCGGGGCTTCAGTGTAGTAGGTCGGCTCGGAGTAGTAAGATGGGGCGGCTTCAGTGTAGTAGGTTGGAGCTACGTAATACTTGGGCGCCTCTGTAGTTGTGTAGTACGACACGGTTGTAGTGTAGCTTGGCGCAGAGTAATATTTCGGGGCTTCGGTGTAGTAGGCCGGTGAAGCGTAAGTTGTGGTGTAATACTCAGGGGCCTTTGTGGTATAGTAGGAGGGAGCCTCGGTGTAGTAGGTTGGAGTGGCATACGTTGTCGTGTAATATACAGGCGCTTCTGTGTAATAGCTCGGTGCGGAGTAGTATTTCGGTTCCTCCATATAGTAAGTGGGAGCTGCATACGTGGTGGTGTAGTATTCAGGAGCCTTTGTGCCATAGTACATGGGAGCCTCAGTGTAGTAAGTGGGGGCCGCATACGTCGTGGTGTAGTACGGCGCAGCAGTGGTGTAGTACGGCGCAGCAGTGGTGTAGTACGGCGCAGCAGTGGTGTAGTACGGCGCAGCAGTGGTGTAGTACGGCGCAGCAGTGGTGTAGTACGGCGCAGCAGTGGTGTAGTACGGCGAGCAGTGGTGTAGTAGGCGCAGCAGTGGTGTAGTACGGCGCAGCAGTGGTGTAGTACGGCGCAGCAGTGGTGTAGTACGGCGCAGCAGTGGTGTAGTACGGCGCAGCAGTGGTGTAGTACGGCGCAGCAGTGGTGTAGTACGGCGCAGCAGTGGTGTAGTACGGCGCAGCAGTGGTGTAGTACGGCGCAGCAGTGGTGTAGTACGGCGCAGCAGTGGTGTAGTACGGCGCAGCAGTGGTGTAGTACGGCGCAGCAGTGGTGTAGTACGGCGCAGCAGTGGTGTAGTACGGCGCAGCAGTGGTGTAGTACGGCGCAGCAGTGGTGTAGTACGGCGCAGCAGTGGTGTAGTACGGCGCAGCAGTGGTCGTTTGGTAAGAATATTCACCGTACCCAGATGAAGACGAACCCATCGGCACACCACCGGTTGAACCAGCTATCAGTATAACAACGGCTAATAGCATTTCAATGCTTAAGCAACCTAACAACGAAAAACATAATAATCAGCACCCGAAACCAATCATTCCAGTCATTGAGACGGTGCATGAAATCTGAGCTCTTCGTTTAAAATAACATAACAAGAAAAACAAAAGGAAAAACATAGGCCAACCAAAACAGCCTATTAATCATTTACCACGTAAACCAAATGTCATTAAATAAACAGGTTAGAAAATTAATACTTTACCCATGATTGAAGACTGAAACTCAAACACACTTTGTAGCGATAAATCTAAAACTCTTTACTATTAGAATCTTGCTGCGTCCAAGATGCTCACTCGAATGATTCTCAACATGAAAGTTACCCTCGTTTTTAAGTGATTTCGTTTCACCCTGATGCAACTCTATTGCCGGCGGATACGCTTGCTAAGGTATGATGTAGGCCCTAATGATTCTTACCCCACCCCTTCTACGACGTGAATTCGAAATTCGAACAAAGGAATTGCTGCGTTGGTGGTAAGGGTACGCAAAAAGGCCCCCCCTCCCCCGTTGTATCGCCCCGAGTGCTTGCCCGTTTACCCCGTCAGCCACTAATTAGTTTATCTTTCCCAAAATTTTAAAAAAAAAAAAAAAAAAAGGGGGGGGGGGAAAAAAAAAAAAAAAGGGGGGGGGGGGGGGGTTTTTTTTTTTTTAAAAAAAAATTTTTTAAACGACAACCCAAAAAAAAAAGTGGGGGGCTCGAACTGACACCTGTCCCGCATTCGAGCGTACAGGTCTAGACCTGCAAACGTGAAAGCCTTGCTTCGCATTGATTGCAGGAGACATGGTCACAGCATCCAACAATTTAATTTTGTATTTTAAGGATGCGTGTTGTACGGAATGTTGTATCACTATTTCCACCGCATTCCCCAGTGCTGGAACGAAGCTAAGCCGAATTCCCGGACAACTCGACTTGGCGTTGTTGGCTGTTTCCTTTTCTTAAAGAACAAAAAATAGCACGCAGTACGTGACCGACCTCTGAGATAGGCAGTAGAAAACATTCTCTCTGGATGTGCTCATTTGCGTATTCAATCTCATGTGCGTGTTGATTGCCTTTTCGCAGTTGCTTCATTGCTGATAACTGAAAATCGTCAATTGGACGAGTATTCACGGTACGAATATCAGAATTAAGAACTTCATGTTATTTGAATCAACAGATTACGTTTAGTTAAGTAATAAGCCCATACTCTTTTTCTCTTCACCCCCAAACGACGCATCGCATTTCAAGTTTCCCCGGTCTGAAATATGTCCTGAACCGGAAGTGTCTGCTATAGTGCCCCGCACTCACCGTAACGAAGTGCGCTTGTTTAACGAGACCATGAATTATTCAGAACAAAAGACACGCTGGCTTTTTGAAGTCAACAGCATCAATCATTTTTGGCATTAGCGTCACAATTTACGCGAGATAGATCCATACGTTGCTCAAAAAAACCGGCGTCTCTTCCGCATTGCTGGTTTTCTCTTTACGACAAAACGCAAGTGGCGAAAAAGAAAAGCAGACTATGTTTCATTTGCGCCAGAGAATCAAGAACGTACATAGCGCCAAAAGAAGATCCCCACTAAAATAACCATTCCATTCGACTACGACGTATGTGACACAAAAAGCATAGTGTCCCTAGTCGCTTATATTCCGTCCCGGAATAAAATAAGCATCTCTGTTTGCCTTTCTTTTTCTATCTCTCTTTTTTAAAAACATCCATCCATTGTCTATTTCGTTGGACTGGCCAACATCTGGCGTCTTGCCTGCATTCGTGGACATTCTTCCAAAAGTCCATTCGCACGGATCTGTTTGAAATCCAGTTCAAGTGCAGACGCTGTTTTCTTGCATTGCAATTGGATGATTTGAATCAATAGAAATAATAGTTTTAGGACACTTATTGAGGCGGATGGCAAACGCCTATCCAGCCGTACGCATGGGGTTATAACCTTGCGAGGTGTAAATAAACGGAATCTTGTGAAGGACTTGGCCAGTTTCCCAAACAGCTTCTTTTTTTTTAAGTAACGAGGAAAGGACAGTTGATGATTGGCCAACTATCCGTCACGATTCTCTGGATTGTCTTGTCTCTTCTTAGGGCCGTCTACCTGCAATAACCGGTGCAACGGCCATGACGTCTAAAACGGCCAACGAAAAAGGCCAGAAAGATGAAGACGACATCGACGTTGATGATCTTCTTACGCAACTGTCGGCCGAGGAGTTGGAAATGCTATCCAAAGAAGTAGACCCTGATGTGCGTGATGACTTATTTGTGTCGCTTGAACAAAGGCTTTCCAAATTAACATAATTTTGTTTTTCATTCGTTTAAAGGACCAATTCATACCTCCTGATCAGCGCAGCAATTATCACTGCGATCGGAAGGCCACTGGCAAAATGGACAAAAAACATCTCAGCGATCACATTAGCAAGATGGCAATGGAAATACCCGATCAACCTGAGAATGTGCCATTCACCAGCAAAAAGGTAATTTCATTGACACTTTTGTTTGATTGAATTAACCTGCCATTTTTTGAATGGATTCTCGCCGTGAAGTAAGAGGCATACGCAAGTCTAATTTCTACGCTTTAAACGATTGCTTTAAGAAAAGCCATCGTATGGCGAAGATGACGTCTTTTGTTATTCCTTTAACGCGATCCCAAGCCGCTGATGAAAAGAAATCATCCAACATTTTCAATTTCAGTTAGTTGTCCAACTTAATAGTGCAATAATGCAGCCCTTTTTCGATACAATCCAATGGTCAGCTGTCATGTTTCCCCTCCCCAATCTCATCTCACACGTTGATTACAAAGAGAAATACTTTGAAATTCAATCGAGCGTGTAGCTGAAATGTAAATCATTATTACACAATTGATAAATTATTGTACTCTAATGCTTCTACATCGTTGCATAGGATTTGAAACGAAATAGTATATGGAACACGGTTAATGAATTGGATTAAAATTCATTCCAAAATCGGTCTCCTTTTAAAAGGGTTTCCACTTGAGCGATAAGACTTCACCAATAAGAACATGCGATTTCAGATAGCCAATCTCGATTTCATTTGCGATAAGTATACACTCGGTTTAAATGTATTATAACCTACGCCCGCTAGGAGGCAATATGACTAAAGTGGCAGTTCTTTCCGACTCTGTCCGGCAGTCTTCCGCATCCGGCCCAGCATATTGTCTTCACCAAGACCATCATTAAAACCGGTATTGTTAGACATAAACACAGTTCTTATTCATTGGTAGATGTAAATGTGCGTTTAATGTTACTCTCAGAGTACCGTTTGTGACTATAGTTAAGAAAGGGGCATTATCGTTCCTATTTTCTGTTATTTTTTTAAGTGGACTTAAGGGTCGGATACTAATAACATTATACTAACTTACTATACAGTTTTCTGCTATTTTCAGAACTTGTTCTCTACTGTATCGATCCGCAATGAGTCTTAAATTGGCTATCTTCTTCAGCATCGTTGCTTGTATCAACGCTTGCCCCGAAGAGGTAAGTCGAAACGCAACACTGACGAATATTCTAATTTAAAAATTCAAAAAAATAAATCAGCTATTCAGAGCTGTCAACGTTTCTATTCTTCATTTTTCTAAGAAATAGCCGTTCGCTCTAATGCGGAATCATGAATGGAACAACAAGTTTCAAACTTTTCTTCACACCAATTATGTTTTTTTCTATTGCACATGGAAACTTTATGGCTTTTATCGATTCCCTCACATTTTTCGCTCGAATCAGCTGACGTTGTACATTTAAATTTCACAGCCAATCGCTACAGAAAATCCAACACATTCGGAAGAGGGCAGCTGCAATCTCCGCATCTCTCACGGTGAGAGCATCGCGCAAAATACTTTGGGATCGATCGTGCAGGAACGACAACCTTGTTCCGCGGACATCACACCGGCAAGACGCAATTTAGCAGTCGAATAAATTTGCTACCTTTCACTTTTTAAAATTTCAATTTCAGCCACATCGGGGCTTATCGCAAGTTCCAGAAAATGTTGGCGAAAAAGGTTGGCTGTATCAGATCCACGATGTCCAAAGAAGTTGGCGAAACCTCAGAAACGATCGCTATTCAATTGTTTCCTCTATCCTCGTCAGGTGGGTGATTGCTCATCAAACTAAAGTTTTCGCACCTGCCGTATATGAATCTTTAATTTTGCGGAAAAAAGGCTTTTCAAAGAGAACGATCGCGCTCAGACGTTCTTTTCCAAATTCGCTAATGTTCCCGTCGAGTCTCTGAAAGACGATCACGAATATAATAAACAAGTTGCTCTTGTCGCCGATCGCCTAGACAACATCATCACAGCCATGGACGATAAGGTGCAACTTTTGGATAACATTGATTACATGAAACGCAGCCATATTGAACGCGGAATTCCTCGCGGACCTTGGAAAGTGAGTCATTTAAAGTGCACTAATTTATCAGTAAAAAAAAAAATAATAATAAATAATTTATTGATGTCGTATACGATTTGCTCATCAGGACTTTAGTCGGATTCTGTTTGATGTCCTCGGCTCTGCGGGCATGTCTTCAAAAGAGTTGAATTCGTGGAAGAGCGTTTTAACTGTTTTCATAAACGGAATCGCGCCCGTGTGAATTAAGTTCTTGACTTTCGAAAACACTTTTATGTTTTTTAAATTTTAAATGGTCGGCTTTTACGATGTTTAGACGAGGTCAAAAGAATAAAATAGATGGCTTACCTTTCATGTTGGAATATATGGATATCCATTATGACACTTAGTCTGATGCTATTTCACAATCACAATTGATTTGATTCATTCATAAACCGTAGTCTAATGAAAATGGAAAAGTCCAGTGGTAATTAAACACAATGTTTTTCAATTCTAAGATCCAGACTTTCATTCTCCAATCTCCATACACTTCTTTCACGTTCTTCGCACAGCACCATTCTCACAACCATGTCATCCAGATCACATCAAGAATGTCTTGGCAATTCCCTTTGTAATCTCGTATCCTCTACTTATGGCATTTCAAACCCAATTACTGATGTTAACTAACCGACCAGCTCATCAAAAACTAACAAAAATTTCATGCCAAGACGCGTTACGAGGATCAATAGGAAATCGTAATCACGTAGATTCACGGGTTAAACCCAACGGACGTAACTTTGGCAGATGGAATAGAATAACACACGAGCAGCAAGTAACGACATAAATTCTGTATTCAACACTTCATCTAGAAACCATATCCGTAAGGAGAATGACTAGTAAAGACAAATATGACACATGGCAATCCCAACTCATTCAACGACGGTAGAGGTGTAGAATGACACATACGCATCTCAACACCGAGCTTGATTGTCAAGACAACTTCAACTAATAGTATTTGGGAGCCTCAGTGTAGTATGATGGGGTTGCATAAGTTGTTGTGTAGTAGACTGGAGCTTCGGTGTAGTAACTGGGAGTGGCGTAGGTGGTAGTGTAGTACTCTGGCGCCTTTGTGGTGTAGTATTTCGGAGGCTTCGGTCTGGTAATACTTGGGGGCCTCAGTGTAGTAAGCTGGAGCAGCGTATGTTGTGGTGTAGTATTCAGCTTTCTTGGTGTAATACTCCGGGGCTGAAGTCGTGTAGTATTCAGCAGCCTTTGTGGTGTAATACTGGGGAGCCTCAGTGTAGTAAACCGGTGCAGCGTAAGTGGTGGTGTAGTACTTGGGCGCCTCTGTATAATAGCTTGGTGCAGCATACGATGTAGTGTATTCAGGAGCCTTGGTAGTGTAGTATTCAGGAGCCGAGTAATACTTGGGAGCCTCAGTGTAGTAAACAGGTGCAGCATAAGTGGTGGTGTAGTATTCAGCTTTCTTTGTGTAGTACTCCGGGGCTTTAGTTGTGTAGTATTCAGCAGCCTTTGTGGTGTAATATTGGGGAGCCTCAGTGTAGTAAGATGGAGCAGCATACGTTGTGGTGTAGTAGCTAGGTTCGACGTAATACGAAGGAGCAGCCGTGGTGTAGTAACTTGGGGCAGAGTAATACTTTGGAGCTTCGGCGTAGTACGTAGGCTCATTGTAGTAAGACGGAGCAGCTTCAGTGTAGTAAGTCGGAGCAGCATAATATTTGGCTGCTTCGGTTGTGTAGTAAGCAACAGTGGTGGTGGCATAGCTAGGGGCAGCGTAGTATTTGGGAGCTTCAGTGTAGTAGCTTGGCGTAGCGTATGTGGTAGTGTAGTACACCGGTGCCTCTGTGTAGTAACTTGTAGCCGAGTAGTACTTCGGGGATTCAGTGTAGTACGTCGGAGCAGCATACGTAGTGGTGTAGTAGGATGCTGTGGTGTAGTATTCAGGGGCTTTGGTCGTGTAGTATTTCTGTGACTCGGTGTAGTAGCTAGGAGCAGCATATGCTGTTGTATAATACTCGGCCTTCTTCGTTGTGTAGTACTCGGGAGCCTTGGTGGTGTAGTAGCTGGGGGCTGCATACGTCGTTGTGTAGTAAGGCGCTGGAGTAGTGTAGTATTCAGAAGACGAACCCATCGGTCCACCCATGGCCCCTCCAGTCATCAAACAGACAACAGCCAATAGCAGCATCGCGCCGTAATTAACTATAGCAAGAACACACAGAAAATGTTATCTCCTGACCCACCTGTACGCAGCTCAGGTACACACAAGTTCAATACAAATAATTGATGTCAAAAATTAATCAGAGTTTCAATTCCTACGATTAAATAGGGAAATAAAACGTCAAATTACCCATAATTGCAATGTTGGAAAACACGATATGAAATATGTTATTCTGCTGTTGACGTGTTCAAGTTGCTTACTACACTGAATTAAAACACCTTTGTCCTCTCATTTTATACGACTGCAAAGTCACCCTGTTTCAATTCATTAGCCCTGCGGCTACGACACGTGCACCTTTCAGGTAGTGACAGCCAATATTCTTACCCCACCCTTTTGGTCTGGCGCTTTTGTTGCCTAGAAACGCGTTGAAGGGGCGCATTATTCGCGAGATAACTCGACGATTCTATGAGGAATAAGAGGAAAATGTAAATAGTAATATCTCTTTAAAACATTATATACACGAGAGCAGTGTAAATGTTCTTGCTACAGGATCATTAAAACTAGTTTAACGATTTTTTCTTTAAACCCATGTTGCAACATGCGTTCGCTAACTGATTAACTCCTACGATTTGGCTTACTATGACAATAAAGAAACAAAGAATTCACGAAAGTGTGATATGTATAACGACTAACTAATGATTCAATCTTATCCTTTCCCTATAGTCGGTAATTACAAGAAAAACGTCTATTTATTCATTCTCAGACATGAATTGTTTGAAGGATATGCACATTTGCTATATAGTTTAATCCATCCAGATGCAAATCTTTGCTTAAGCAATTTCACTTCAAAAACTCATGTCATTCTAGCTAGACTCTTCCTATTGTTGATGTAACTAAGAGAGAAGTGGTAAACGTTAAGAGATGGAAGTTAAATTGCAGCATCTTTTAATCCTTATAGCGATTTGACATTAAGCCTTTTTATAAGGTCTATGTTTAAATGTAAATGTGCTACATATATGAAGAGGCATGAACTCGAATAATGTTTGTTTTGTACACACGTTTATAAGAAGAATGAAAATCGAACACAAATGGATAACGTGAAAATCTTTGTATGAACCATCTAATTTTGAAATAACGTTAAAAATCGAAAATGATTGTGATAAACGAATAAATATGGGAGATGAAATAACAACAGGTACATAAAAAGTTGACATCAACTTTCAGCTCTTTCAATTGCTTGGCCTCTAATAATATTTTGGGGCTGCTTCAGTGTAGTAGCTTGGGGCAGAGTAGTACTTTGGAGCCTCTGTGTAATAGCTGGGAGCCGCATAAGTGGTGGTGTAGTATTCGGGCGCCTTTGTGGTGTAGTACTGTGGCTCTTCACTTTGGTAGTAGGTCGGAGCCGGATAGTACTTCGGAGCCTCAGTATAGTAAACCGGTGCAGCGTAAGTAGTGGTGTAGTATTCAGCTTTCTTGGTATAGTACTCGGGGGCTTTAGTTGTGTAGTATTCAGCAGCCTTTGTGGTGTAATATTGGGGAGCCTCAGTGTAGTAAGATGGAGCAGCATAGGTTGTGGTGTAGTACTTTGGAGCTTCTGTGTAGTAGCTTGGGGCACCATACGTTGTGTATTCTGGTGCCTTTGTTGTGTAGTATTGCAGAGCCTCAGTGTAATAAGCTGGAGCGGCGTAAGTGGTGGTGTAGTATTCAGCTTTCGTGGTATAATACTCAGGGGCTTTAGTTGTGTAGTATTCAGCAGCCTCAGTATAGTAAGACGGAGCAGCATAAGTTGTGGTGTAGTAGCTAGGTTCGACGTAGTGCGAAGGAGCAGTAGTGGTGTAGTAACTAGGGGAAGAGTAATACTTTGGGGCTTCGGTGTAGTATGTAGCCTCAGTATAGTAAGACGGAGCAGCTTCAGTATAGTAAGTCGGAGCAGCATAATATTTGGCTGCTTCTGTTGTGGTGTAGTAGGCTTTAGTAGTGGTGGTGTAGCTAGGGGAAGCATAATATTTAGGAGCCTCGGTGTAGTAGTTTGGTGTAGCGTAAGTCGTTGTGTAATACTCCGGTGCCTTTGTTGTGTAGTATTTGGGTGTCTCGGTGTAGTAACTTGAAGGAGCGTATGTTGTAGCGTAATAAACCGGGGCCTCTGCGTAGTAACTTGGAGCCGAATAGTACTTGGGGGCTTCGGTGTAGTACGTAGGAGCAGCATACGTAGTGGTGTAGTATTCCGGCGCTTTGGTCGTGTAGTACTTGGGAGGCTCGGTGTAGTAGCTGGGGGCAGCATATGTTGTCGTGTAATACTCGGCCTTCTTCGTTGTGTAGTACGCGGGACGCCGGAGTGGTGTAGTAGGACGCCGGAGTGGTGTAGTAGGACGCCGGAGTGGTGTAGTAGGACGCCGGAGTGGTGTAGTAGGACGCCGGAGTGGTGTAGTAGGACGCCGGAGTGGTGTAGTAGGACGCCGGAGTGGTGTAGTAGGACGCCGGAGTGGTGTAGTACCCGGATGAAGACGATCCCATCGGTCCACCCACGGCCTCTCGACCTATCAAAGAAACAAGAGCCAACAGGAGCATCGTGGCGTAGTTGGCTGGAAATTGAAAAAGAATCCGGTTAAACAACCGATTTAAACTAAGATCCTTATCAAAACGACGCAACTAGTTTTAGGAATTTTCCATGATGATTAAACGATTCTACTCCAGGTCTACTAGTAATACAAGTTAAAAAGTTCGAAAGCATGATATTTACCCATGATTGCAAGATAAAGTTGATTTGATAGGGAAGGGTTGGATAAGCGACTCTGTTCACTACCGTTGCTGATCAATGAGCCCACTCGACTGATTCATGTTTGGTTTGGTCCTCATTTTATAAGAACTTTTGTCCCCCTAATGCACGCCGCTAGCCTGTGGCATTGATAATTACAAGGGCTTTATTATTCTTACCCCACCTTTTTTGACGTTTTCACGTAACTTATGACATTCTCTTCCCTTTTTCCTTCCCTTTTAGCCGTTGGCAATTGCGATTTAAAGCCACGTAACCAGAGAAAAACAGACTATTCTCAACTGATCGCACATTCACTTTTTTGCGTTCAATTTTCACCAGTTTGAAGGAAAAAATTTATATGTCCTTTAATAACTATACGCGATGCCAAGATTAAAATTGCAGGATTAACTAAAAATGCCAGAATTAAGTAATGACGATCCTAGATTGGCTTGAATTTATTTTTTCCTCACAACTGGAATAACACCTAGCCAATGCGTGAATCCATTAGTGTCAACATCGGCCGCAAGGGGATATGGAGGATTCTTGCATGCCATTAACGGTGTTGATGCGTGATGCCACACCCTAAATCGTGAGTGCTTGAAAGTAATACGAAATTTTAAACATTTAATTAAGTTATTTGTTTTATAGTCAAGTCAAATGATATTCATCATTGTTTTCCCAATAATGTTCATTTAAGACATTGCGTCATATTTTCTCAGAATTTAAATGGGAGTTAGTTTTATGTCGGAAATTGCCCGATTTTTTTATCAACGTAGTTTGGTGCCGAAATTCACGGTATATAAGAGTTGAGTGCATTTCTATGTGTAGCGGCACTTGAAATGACTGGGTATGTCACCCTCCCAATGTTGGGATTGCTAGTAACCAAGAGTCTGTAAGCAAATACAACTCGAAAGGTCAAGCGTTGGTATGGGATTGGCCCACCATTCCAATGCAAGGCTGAATAGAGAGGTAAGAGCTATCAGCTGATGTCACGATGTGGGTCATATAGTACAGCAATATGATCCGGGCCAACATCGTGACAGGTCTGGAGGATACTAGCATGTCATTCAAGAGCTTAGCGCAACCCTTTTTTTTTTTCAATAATTAAAATCTAAACTGGCAAACCAAAACTTCTAACATCTAGTCCGAATATTTGAGCATTTCGTTTTAAGGGAATTTCAGATTGAAATTAGGAAATTAACATTAGTGGTGGAAATGCAAACTAAAAAATTTTACGCTACATCCTGCTACGCAATTAAACACGGTTAATAAGATAAGTGGATTTCAACCTTGCCCAACTCAATGTTAATTGGCTAATGCAATGAATTAAAGCAATGTTCTATGCTACGCAACCAAATGGCTATATAAATTATACCAGACTCATGAAAACCAATGATGTAATTCTCACTATTGTTCTTGTGTATAAATGCGTTCAGCAATTACAGTGTTGTAGGGAAACAAATCGTTTTCATTAGCTTTATTTGATACAGAATAAAAACAACGAGGGGATTAGTTAACGGCATTATATCTGTATTCAACAATTCATTTGGAAACATTTGTATGGAACGACTAGTGAATGCATAAATGGAAATACTTGGAACGAGGACTGTAAATGATAAAACCAAATCTGAATATTCCATCATCGAGCTTGGTGGATTTTCACGATTAATAGTACTTGGGAGCCTCAGTGTAGTAGGATGGGGTTGCATAGGTTGTTGTGTAGTACTTCGGTGCCTCGGTGTAGTAGCTAGGAGTAGCATATGCTGTGGTATACTCGGGGGCCTTTGTAGTATAATATCTTGGAGCCTCAGTCTGGTAATATTTAGGGGCCTCAGTGTAGTAAGCTGGAGCAGCGTAAGTGGTTGTGTAGTATTCAGCAGCCTTTGTGGTGTAGTATTCAGCAGCCTCAGTGTAGTAAGTTGGAGCAGCGTAGGTGGTGGTGTAGTACTTGGGCGCCTCAGTGTAGTAGCTTGGGGCACCGTACGTTGTGGTGTATTCGGGGGCCTTTGTAGTATAATATTGCGGTGCCTCAGTCTGGTAATACTTGGGAGACTCAGTGTAGTAAGCTGGAGCAGCGTATGTTGTGGTGTAGTACTCAGCTTTCTTCGTGTAATACTCCGGGGCGGCAGTTGTGTAGTATTCAGTTGCCTTTGTGGTATAGTATTGAGGAGCTTCGGTGTAGTAAACCGGAGCGGCATATGTTGTAGTGTAGTACTTAGGGGCTTCTGTATAATAGCTTGGAGCCGCATATGTTGTAGTGTATTGTGGAGCCGAATATTTGGGAGCCTCAGTGTAATAAGCTGGAGCGGCGTAAGTGGTGGTGTAGTATTCAGCTTTCTTTGTGTAGTACTCTGGGGCTTTAGTTGTGTAGTATTCAGCAGCCTCAGTATAGTAAGACGGAGCAGCATAAGTTGTGGTGTAGTAAGTAGGTTCGACGTAGTACGAAGGAGCAGTCGTGGTGTAGTAACTTGGGGCAGCGTAGTACTTCGGGGCTTCAGTGTAGTAGGTCGGCTCGGAGTAATAAGATGGGGCGGCTTCAGTGTAGTAGGTTGGTGCTACGTAATACTTAGGCACCTCTGTAGTTGTGTAGTACGACACGGTTGTAGTGTAGCTTGGAGCAGAGTAATATTTCGGGGCTTCGGGGTAGTATGCCGGTGAAGCGTAAGTTGTGGTGTAATACTCAGGAGCCTTTGTGGTATAGTAGGATGGAGCCTCGGTGTAGTAGCTTGGAGTGGTATAATATACTGGCGCTTCCGTGTAATAGCTCGGTGCGGAGTAGTATTTTGGTTCCTCCATATAGTAAGTGGGAGCTGCATACGTGGTGGTGTAGTATTCAGGAGCCTTTGCCCCATAGTACATGGGAGCCTCGGTGTAGTAAGTGGTGGCCGCATATGTTGTGGGGTAGTACTCGGGCGCCTTTGTATTGTAGTAAGTGGGGGCCGCATACGTCGTGGTGTAGTACGGCGCAGCAGTGGTAGTTTGGTATGAATAACCACCATAGTTAGAAGACGGAGAACCCATTGGCACAGCTATGCACGATCCAGCCATAACGGCAACAGTAATTAGAAGTGTAATGCCATGGATACCTATACCGATGGAAGAAAAACGAAATCAATTACTGATAGCTCACTGGAGTGTTAAAACATTACAATTAATGCTTAGAATTTAATTTAAATCTCATTCCAACATCTTCAGGAACATCACTAAATCATAGCCGTCCATCAACATCAATTACTAGTCTAGTTAAACATTGTATAGTTTACCCATTGTGGCAAGCCGAAATTTAGCAGATGGTAACGAACAAAGGAATTCAGCAATTGGTAAACAACTAAACTTCTCTTGTTCCGTCGAAGATGAACACTCGACTGATTTTAGTTGTCTCTATTGCATCATTTTATACGATTTTGTGTCACCCTGATGTTGCTCGCCATCCCCAGCGGGTATTACCTTCCAATATGACGTAACGATTCTTACCCTTTCCCTTTTTTGTAGCCTACCATACACAGTGTGAATTGTGTTAATTAAATGTTAATTAAAACAAATGGCGGGCAAAAACGGCCCGCAACGGACTAAAACAAGAAATTTTGGGGGAAAAATTGCCCGCAAAGCAAAAATAGTAACAGCTGGCGGCCAAAACGGTCCAAAAAATGCTGTCGGGCAAAATTGCCCGAAAGAAACATAACTGGCGGGCAGTACTAGCCACCAAGAAAAACAATATGATGGTTTGGGGTGTAAGGTATTTCGCCCTGCACCCAATGGGGTTTCAATCGGGGATTCATATGCGGGGATTCAACGCGAGGTGGATGGTTTTTTGGCCGATCCGTAGGTCGGTGCGGTTTTTCGTGTCTCAGGTAATTGGGGCAGAGCCCAACTCCCCGTTTGTTCAAGATTCATCTTTTCGGAGCGGGGCGGGGACCCCAATACACCCCATGGCTCATGGCTATCGACAATTTCTCTTGGTAGTTATTATTATTAATATAATATTCTTAGCTAACTTTAATTAACTTAGTCAGTTCGTAAATTATAATTGTAAATGGTAATTACTGGTAATTGCAAACTTGAAAATTGCAATGTCGCATCGAATCTTGCCTTGGAAGACCAGGCTTCGTCATTTTTATAAGAACACAGTGCCCCATATTTCTTTCTCAGTTCCTGCTCTAGCGTGGCAGTCAGTCACTATCTTTTACTTGGTATGAAAATTAATTAAATTTGCTTCTTTGTCTAATCCCTCTCTAAGCAGCCAAGAAAAATGTAATATTATCGAGAAATTCGTGGAATTTATTTATTAAAATGAAAGTAAACAATTAACTTCAAATTTGAAAGATGGCTTAGATTTTGAGAGATTTTCTTATACGGTTCCCGGATGCCTCTGTTCCACTTTTGACTACTCTTGATGAAATAGGGACTGTCGATGGAATGGGGCTAAAGTAATTTCGCCAGTTTTAATCCCAGGAATCTTGTTGTAGATTGACCTGATTCGTGACTAGGCGATAAGGAAATTTTTATTTTCAATGTGACTGATTCATGAGTGTTAAACCTTAATTTCTTTGGTATCTGTTTAGACTGAACAGTTAAAATGGTGAACCATCGTGCTCCCTTGGTACAGCGAAAGGTGTGCGTCGCTCCCCGACGCCCCTTCGAGAAAGCTCGTTTGGATCAAGAGCTAAAATTGATTGGTGAATATGGTCTTCGCAACAAGAGGGAAGTCTGGAGGGTCAAGTACACTTTGGCCAAGATCCGTAAAGCTGCCAGAGAGTTGCTCACTCTTGATGAGAAAGATGGCAAACGTTTGTTTGAAGGTAATGATAATGTTGTGATATATATATTTTTCTTTGCATGCTGATTAGAGCATGGTAGGCTTTGTAGCCTATTCGTTGCTGAATAGGACTAATTTGCATGATGCACATTATCTGACACTTCTTGGCTGAGACCTGATGTCAATCTTACATGAGTAATTAACTGAGATAATTAGTTGTATAATGAACCCTATTCTGTGTTCATTTAATATGTGGAGTGATTAATCATTTAACTCTTTGTCGTACAGGTAACGCCCTTCTTCGCCGTTTGGTACGCATCGGTGTGTTGGAGGAGAGCCGCATGAAGCTCGATTACGTGCTCAGCTTGAAGGTTGAAGATTTCTTGGAGCGTCGCCTGCAAACCCAAGTTTTCAAATTGGGATTGGCCAAGTCGATTCACCACGCTCGCGTTCTCATCCGCCAGCGACACATTCGGTATTCAACAACTCCCGTTCAGCTAGCGTTATGAAACAAGTTGCCTCACATGTAACCGGATTATCCATTTGACGAGATCTTATGATCCATTGGATATCTTTTGGGCCACTGGGCTGTTGCTAGCAACAATCCACGCCTAGTGACAATCTGACAGTCGGCGAGAGCCTGTGCATTGCGTGAAGTGGAAAATATTCACATGCAATCCCATGCACATACGAGATTTTCTTTGAATGGCCACTGGAGTTGTTGCTAGCAACACTTCACGCCTGATGTCTAGTTCTGGGTAGACACTTACGGCTCGGTGGGCAAACTTGACTGAATCTTATTGTCAAACCTTCCTAAAAATGCATACGTTTCAAGCAACTTACTATTTTTCTTATTTTCAGCGTTCGCAAGCAGTTGGTGAACATTCCCAGCTTCATCGTTCGGTTGGATTCCCAGAAACACATCGACTTTGCTCTTCGCTCGCCGTTCGGTGGCGGCCGTGCTGGTCGTGTCAAGAGAAAGAACTTGAAGAAGGGCACGGATGGTGGTGACGGAGGTGAAGAGGATGACGAGTGATTTATTCGCCCTCACTGAATTCGAACCTCGCTATTGTGTGTCTGTTCCCTGACCAGTAATACAATTTCGTGCACGAAGCATTATTTGTTGTTTCTTGTTATATTTCCCCGATAGTAGAATAATAGCTGTTTTCCCGCTACAATAATCCGTACAAGTAGAATCATCTCCTTTGCCGAGCATTGTCTGGTTACAGTTGTAAGTTATCGGATTTGTTGACGGTAACTAGACAACGGGATTCGGTCAAATGCTGTTGACAGGAAACGTACGATTTATTCGTGCGTAACCAACTGTAGCGAATTAAGTATGGCAGTTGACATCCTTATTCGAATTTGACGACCTCGCCCCACAGAATTAGTTTCTAAATTGAAAAGATAATGGTTTTGATTGATTCGCAAACGAGCACAGGAAAAGTCATTTGACGTTTTCCTGTCCGCTTGTTTGGGCCAGTAAAAAATGTCAAAAGAACTTTTTAGTGCCCTCTTCATATGTTTCAAGTTATTTGCATATTTTTAGTCAAATAATTTTGTTCATTTAGCACCCATGCAAACGTTTTGGGGGATATTAAGTGGTGTAGAGGGCTTGTGGGTAAAACCATTCATCATGCCAGGAAAATAAGCCAGCTTGCAGGGACAAGGGGGTTTTTTCTATGCTTGAAGGCACGATCGGAACAGGTGGCTCGGACAAACCCGGCAACTGCCATTTTTGGCAAAAGAAAAACAATGTCTTATTCTGTACAAGTGAGTGTCCGTTTGAATACGGTTCGTACCAGGGCGTGCCAAGCGGTCTATTCTAGAACACCTGTGTTCACCATACCCGAGCGACCCCCAACTGTATCCACATTTCTTTTTCGCACCAAAACTATTGTTAATTCCAACCCCCTCTCGTAGAAGAAAAAAATATTTATACCGAAAACCAAATTCACCCCGTTGGGATGTGATTGACACCTGGACTTGGTCGCACTCTCACACAACACATTTGAACGGGGAAAAATAAGCCTTTGATATTAGTTTGATAAAAGATTATCGGGTTTCAAGGTTACTGCATAATCCAGGATAAATTTGGACACAACAAAGTCGAAAAAAAATCTTCACGTGAAACCTATTCTTCAGCTTTACCAAGACACCCTACACAGTGGATTATCTAATTAAACAATCAATGCACGATCGCTGTTGACATCGCCGTATTTTTCTGTTTTAACCGGTTAAAGATGAATATCACCCGAGATTACACAATCGAGACACTTACCACGACATCCTATGGTAATGCAGGCACGGAAACAGAAATGCGTTGTGCAATTACTGTCAATCAAAAGAAAAGTCGCCATTATACCACAGAAATTCAGTGATTTATTTCGTCTGCTTTCAGTTACATTATCATGCATATCTTGACAGCGGTTTTTTGGCGCACAACAACACAGATTTTCAATTATATTCTTAATAAACCGAAAACGAAACCTAAAAGAAGAAAAGAAATAAAATAAAGCCATTGGGCGTGAAGATTTGAAAGCTTTAGCTCTCCCTCCTCCCCTCTAAAAAATTCTATGAGCCCTCTCCGTCTCCGATGTCTCTACCCTCTCTAATCGTTTGGAAGGAGGGGGTCCTTAAAAACCGACCAGTTCTCCTCAGTCCTACAGTCAGTCTTCGTATTTCGAACAGAGCACACAATTTTGGTGGCTCTCCTACCAACCTCATTTGGTTATTTTGCTTTCATCGCCCACCCAAAGTTCCATTTGATTTTGAAGTGCACAGAATATTTTCGTTTCTGAAATTCCAGTGGGCTGCTCATTTTTCGTCAGTTCTTATCAAAATAATAGAACCAATTTCGTCTGCTGCAGCAACCCAAAGGGTGAGTCGCTGACGTTTCAATTTTTTGTATGTTTCATTTTATCACAAGGACGAAGTCGTTCTCGACTGTTTTTTTTTAAAGATAAATTTTTTAAGCATGGTTACTGATTTCGATTATGATTTTTGTTTTCCATTTCTTACACTTCAAAATGTTGGCCCCGTTGTGTCAGTTTCTTTGTCTTGTTGATTATACTCGAGTTGCCAATGTGCAGCCGTAGTCCCGAACGGAAGTTGCGTCATTGCTTGGAGCAGATTGACTTGAGAAAATAGGGAAACCTTCTGTACTGTGATCTAAATAGCGTTTCTATTTTTTTTTGTCTTAATTTTTTTTTCCAGAATGACCTTTTGACCCTATTGGATAGATTATACCACAAATACGACCAACGACGTAGAAACAATCATGCAATTGGACAAACAAGAAAGCGAAGACTGTAACTCCCCGGTATGGCAACAACTACTTCCGACATCCGTTCCAACGTCAGTGATTGAGCGGAGTGAAGTAAGAGTCAACATCCCGACCGACGAACCCACTGCTCCACATGGCGATAAACCCAAGAAGATGGGCAGTAGCTCTTGGTTTCCTTCGTTTGCACCTTCCTGGGCCGAACGACAGAGGTTGCGGAATGGTGGAGAAATCTTCCGACAGCATATTAACAGCGCGTCTAGCAGCGCTGGATCAACGGAAGGAGATCCTCGGATAAATGCACCAAAATCGTCCACCGAGAAGAGTTCATCGAGTCCGCTCATGAGGTTAGTTTTATCGATACCGTCATCTTGTTTTGATTCGCTTTCGCAAGTCCCGCGTTCCTTGGCAATCGTTATCGCTTTAAGACTACTCCCCTCTAACATGACTCGAAAAGAATTTTTGAAATTTTTCTTCGCGCCTCTGCCGATAAGAAAGGAGTGTAAAATTTGCAAAGACGGTATCAAACTAGGTTAGATTAGAACTGTTTTGACTGCACAGTTATAGGGTATGTCGTTGCCTCGTTGGTGACGTCAGCCTGAAAGAAGGAACTGGTTCAATCTCACCCAAACCTCTCGATCGCTTCTCATGTTTTGATTAGTCGACGAATGTGTTGATACTGTTGAAGTCGTTGAAGATATTATTTGATTGATGAAATGAATTGTCAAGTGGTCAAGCTCCTGAATTCGTGTGTTGCTTCGTTCTCTCAACGAAGCGGTTTGATCCGGCTCTCTTCTGTTCGCGTATTCCAAGCGTCTAGCACAAGCATGCTTTCGTGAAAATGTGCCGTGAAACGTGAAAAATTTGGCAGCTATTTGTCATTCTTAGAAGAAAATTTGGACATGCCTACGAAGAGTTTTTTCCTATATCAAGATTTCTACTGTGATAGATAAAATAGAAAATGCTATTTTCCTGGTTTTAAAATGGCAATTGAACAGTAAGAACAATGCCCCAACACGTTCCGATACTGTGGCGCAGAGTGTTGGACGGTGCGGCATGTTTGGTGTCAAGGTAGCTTACTAGCCCGTTCTACAACACGGGGGACAATGGAGGTAAGAGACCTTGAGCCCCTCAGTCGAGTGCTCCAGGTGGGAGAAACGAGACGCACACAGGTGTCTCTCTCTAGTATCGAGTGTTGTTTTGTTTTTATTTTTGCTTTCCACATTTTACCTCTCAACAAAGAATGGTTAATACCGCAGACACTGGATACAGCCCCGATGATGGTGGCGATGTCGATGTAGAGCTAATGTCCCAGCATGATGCTAGGTAAAAGTTGAATCCAAGCTTTTCATGTTTGTGATGTGACGGAGGGGCGTTTAAAGTCAGTGCTCATTTTTATAGTTCCCGTCGAGCGTAGTTCAGTGCACTCTGTTGTTGTTGTAGGAAGAAATCCGTTATTATTTGCTATTCTATAAAGCTGTGTCGTAAACAAAACTCTTTCTTCTATTTCGACTAATAGGTACAGACAAAACCGATGGAGTTCACGGAGAATTCGGAAACGCGTTGTGCTGAAAAATGGAGAGTGCAACGTTGTCCAGAGTAACGTAGCCAAACGAAGGCGTCGCTACCTAGCCGATATTTTCACGACCATGGTAAACACTAATTGTTTCTTTAAAAAAAGTTCATTCTGACCATTTTTCTTGATCTATTTTCGATTACTATTTATCTAGGTTGATATTCAATGGCGCTGGACACTTCTTATCTTCACGGCCAGCTTTGTATTAAGCTGGCTGGCCTTCGCCGTCCTATGGTGGCTAATCGCTTTCACTCACGGTGACCTAGAGCCCGAACACCTACCCGGTAAATATATTTTTTTTATCTTCATTGAAATCTGTTGTTTTTCATCAGTTTTATCTGATTAAATGTGCATCGAAAGACAGAGAGTCGAGACACTTGAAACGTTTTGCTGACGTTGGTTGTCTTGCTCATTCAATGATTTTTATTTCTTTTGTCGAAATTAGATAATCAAGCGGCATCCGGCTGGAAACCGTGCGTCGGCAACATTCACGGTTTCGCCTCAACCTTTTTATTCAGCATCGAGACACAGCACACTATCGGTTACGGTTACAGATACACGACCGAGGAGTGTCCTGAAGGCATTTTCATCATGTGCATTCAAAGTATTATCGGTGTAATGATTCAGGTAATTCAAATTTGATCTCTTGTTGCACTTTACATTACGTAACGCTTGGTTTATTTTGAACAATGACAGGCGTTTATGGTAGGCGTTGTTTTCTCCAAGTTGACTCGACCCAAAATGCGAGCTCAGACGTTGCTTTTTAGTCGATCTGCTGCTATTTGCCAGCGTGACGGTCAGCTCTGCTTGATGTTCCGCGTGGGAGATATGCGTAAGTCGCACATAATCGACGCCAGCATCCGCGCACAAATGATCCGCATGCGAGTAACGAACGAAGGCGAAATGATGCCGTACTTTCAGTACGAATTGAAAGTCGGTTTCGATCACGACGAGAGCAATCTTTTCCTCATCTGGCCCATGACGGTCGTTCACAAAATCACGCCAGATTCTCCTCTCTACAACGTATCCGCTTCCGATCTTTTGAAAGATAAATTCGAAATTGTCGTTATCCTGGAGGGTACCGTTGAGTCGACCAGCATGACCACACAGGCTCGTTCTTCTTACCTGCCGTCTGAAATCAAATGGGGCCACCGGTTTGAGCCGCTCGTATCCTTTCGCAAGGATACCGGTCAATATGCTGTTGATTACAGCCTTTTTAACAATACGTACGAAGTAGATACGCCTCTTTGTAGCAGCCGCGATTTGGATGAGTTTAAAAAACTCCGAGATGAAAATCAATTAGGTACAAGTCACTTTGAGCAATTGCTTTTAAATTAGCTTATTCTAACTTGCTTTTTTTTTCATCCAAATATCAGGTAATGCACAAACAAAGCAAGTGACGAGACCGATGCAGTCGATGCCTCTGCAACTTACTTTCAATCGGAATTTGTTGATTGATCCATCAATCATCAATACTCCAATGATGAGGGGAGTTGCACCTCTTGCTGTGACTCCTGCTCCGCTCACAACTGTCATCAATGCCAGCAACGTTAACAGACCAGTTGTCGTGCCAGTGATGACTACAGTTGATTCACCGACCAGCGACTCCCTCACCACGTGAATCTAAAAGTTGCTAATTAAAATAATTATTTCCATCATCACCCAGTAAAATGGGATGTAGAAAAAAGCCAGAAGATACTTTTCGTTTTATAACTAGTTCTTCGTATACCGTAATGTGCATATTCGCTTTATATCCATGATATATAAATATATAAATATTATGTTCGTTTAGGATTAAAAATAAGTAAAACACAAAAAAAAGAAAAAAAAATCTGAGTATTGTTATTGGAGCGTGTGCCTTTACATTCAATCATATCGATGTATTGAAATAATAGCGAAATTTGTCTTCCATAATGTAATGCCTTGTTTTGCCTTTGTGCGACTACGCACAACGAACACAACTCGACACCGAGAATAACGTGTCTTCTTTCATTAACAAATTACATATTTTTCGGTGTTTTGTTTTCGTATCGCTCGCCATAGATCAATTAAATAATTTTTTTCCTGCGGAACCTTTTGTTTCAATACATTAAATATGAAAATCTACAACACGTCTCTCTTTCTTTATTTACTATATATATTTAAAGAGTCATTTGAAAACCAGAACGTTAAGAAAATATTTCATGTGTCTCTATTTTTGTTATCTAAAAATGACACGAATTCAAACTTTCATTTAGATTTTTGTGCGTGCAAGAAAGATGAGTAGAAAAATTAACAGTTAATGCACAAACACTAACTGCAACCTCCTTTATCTGCAACGCATACCAAATAAAACATTTAAAGCAATTACGGATTTTCAACCATTGTAAGCAGTGACCAGAAAGAATTCAAAGCAATTTCCCTGAAATATTTTCGAAAAACTTTCGAGAATACGAAGCAAATATAAAATAGCACAGTGAAATTAAAAAAAAATATATATGCGTAGTTTATATCCTTGATGATAGGTGGAGTCAACCTCTAGGCATCATTTAATCGGGACCAACCATTTGATAGAGCATTAAGTATTCCGTCATTTCGTCTGCCCTACGCTTGGCTTGATTTTTGATCATTAGTTTTAGAAGTTATTTTGTCATTTTTGAACGCTCGGCTTATCCATTAATAGCACGAAAATGGACAGAAGTTTGGACGAACTTATTAAAGAAAACCCGAAAAAATTCAGCCTCAACAAAGGGAGATATCAGCCAAAGTATGAAAATCAACATTTTAACCAATACTTTCAGCCCATTCGTCTCCTTTATTACCCGAATTTGTGTGAATTTTTAGGCCTAACAAAAATTCTGGAAATGCTACTGGAGTGAAAAGAGGTGGAATTCGCAATAATAAAAAAAATTACAATAATTCACTGCCAGGTGTGGCCAAAAATGGAGGAGGTCGTGTGACCAAGCAAGGCGGCAGACAGAATGGTGCAAATCCTGTTTTTAAGGGAAATTCTAACAAACAGAATGTAAAGCCACCAACCAAGAAAGGTGGTGTCATTGTTGTTGATGCTAGAAATAAGCTGTTGGCCAAAAATAGGCTCAAAATTACTGATGCAAGAGATCGCTTGGCTGCAATGGCAAAGAAAACTGACCTCCGCCAGAAACTAGCTTCAAAGAAACCAGAGCTTTCAAGAAAACCAGCAGTATTGCACACAAGGCCAAATCAAGGAATAAAAAAGTTAATACGAGAGGTAGGAAGATCCCACAATCTTACCAGGACAACAATTGGCAGAACGGTGGAAAATGAGCTAGCTAGATTGAATGTTGGACCTGTGGCTTCTCATTATATCCCACCCAGATATGATCTCCTCCCTCCACCTAACTTTTACCCTTACCACCAGCAAGCTCCCAGTTATGACCTTGTAAGTGTACATACATTTAAATTCACTGCCCACAACACCTGAGTAACTTGATACCCTTGATCCATAAGAAGCATAACATGAGTACTGCAGCAATGGACTGTGAACCCCCTTTGTCAGCAACCAAGCGAATCCTTTCCGCCGAAAAGCGTCTTGGCCCAAGGACGGAGGTCAAGTCGAAACCCGAGACTGGACACAGGATTTATGTGAGCAATCTTCATCCAAAAGTGACACAAGAAGACATCGTCGTAAGTCTGCTGTTCTTAGATAATGAAGGGTCTCAAGTTTCATTGTCAAAATTCTTTTAGGAACTCTTTGGTGACGTAGGCTCCTTAGTAAGAGCGTCACTTCAACGACCCGGCGTTGCAGAAGTTGTCTATGTTCGTCGTGATGATGCCTTGAGAGCCGTCGATGTCTACCATAATCGACAATTGGATGGACTCCCTATGCACTGTAGTATGGGTGCCATTTTTGAACCCAGACGAGAAGCAGCTCCTGCGGCAATGAAACCAAGGTACGAAAGTTGTTTTTCTTTATTTTGCTAAATTAGATTGCTCTTTAAAGTGTATACGTGTTTTTCATAATATTTAGGGCTCCGTTAAGCTCGGGCAAGGCTCATATCGCGCCAGATATTGGAACTATTCACAAGGCACTGTTTAATAAAGCAACCTCTCGCAACTCACAGATTTTCACTGTCACTTTACCCAAGAAAGACACGTGAATTTGTTAATTGAAGGTAAACAAGGTTCTGGTTGACCCACTACCAACTGGTTCGTGTTTTTTTTTTTTTTGTCGTGACAGTTATCTTTTTTTTTTTCCGCACCTTGTCCATTTCTTTTGTGCTGGACGAAGTTACTCTGAAAGAACTCCCCAAGGTAGAAAATACATTGTATTGGAAACTAAACTTAGTATTATTTTTTGTCTTTAAACATTTTTACACTAGTCAGGACTGAATTCCACGCTTCCGTTGTCTTCCGCCGTTATACCCACAGGATAGATACTGTCCATTAGACTGTGATCAACTGTCGGTCGACCGTTATCGGATTTTGCACCAATCATGTCGTCGAACCGATAGCCCCATAAAATCTCGCAGGGTAAATAAGAGGACATGGCCTGTGTTGACATATCCGTTGACGAAGTAGTGCCTTCGAGAGTGACGATAATTTCAAATGCAGCTTGCATCATGTCAGCTTCGTTCATGCCATATAAAGGAGATTCAACCGTGATTGAATGAACTATAGTAGTTGGCCAGAGGAGAAGCAAGTCTGAATCTTCTCCAGAAGGATGCAATCGAAGAGGTTGCTGATCTAGAGTAACGACATGTCCTTCTCGGGTTGTGCGAGTCTGACTGACAAGAGTGGCCCTAATTCGGGCGCCGATGATACGAGAAGTGTGTCGATCAGCTATTCTAAACATCAGAGAAAGTTGTCCATCTTGTTGGCAAATCACGGAGAACTGACTGAATGCAATTGCTTGGGCTCGCCATTTCGTCCGTACTAATTTCGTAAAAACCACACCAACGAGGAAGGCCTCAATAATGGTACCCAGAATAGCCTGGTAAATATAACGAGCTCAATTACCTTGAATTTTAAGTACTAATTTTGGAACGGGAAAAAAAATCCAACCTGAATAGTTAATGTTACGATAGCAGCAGCACAGTCCTCAGTGACTCGCGAAAATCCAAATCCAATCGTCGTTTGAATTTCCAGGCTGAAAAGGAAAATCGATGTGAAATCTCTGATGTTTTCTACGCACGGTTGACTGCTATTAGCAACCACGTCTCCGACAAGGCCTAAAAATGGCATTTACCCGATTGCTGCCTAGACTTCTTAAGAAAAATGTCAACAAATCTTACCAGATTCCTTTGTTTCGAAGTCACCATGGAAATAGCATATCAACCAAAAGAGGACGGCGAACATTGTCCATGTTACATAGAAGCTGGCGAAAAATATAAATCCTGTCCATCGCCACTTAGCGTCAACCAGCCAAGTAAATAGGCCAACAAAAGTTCCAGTTCCAGGTCCAGTAATTTGGCCATTGCTGATGTTAGATTCTCCTGATTTTGTGACGAGTCGCCTAAAGCTGTTACGTTTTCTGAAAAGAAACCAGAAATGGTAAGTTTTTTAAATTTTATTTCAGCAACAGCTTAGCATGCTTTAATTTAATTTACTTGAAAGACGTCTGGTCCTGCTTGGGTGTGATTACTATAGATCGAGAAGTAGTAGTTTGTTCTGGATTGCTGTTATTCCATCCCTGTTTTCCACTATCGGGCAACATTGGCTCCAGTGATTCGATGACCGCTGTAGAGGATTCCATCACAGAACGTTTGTTACTTATACTTAGTTATAGAATTGGTGGTTTTGCTTTCAAGCTGAAGAAAACATCCGAATTGTGCTATGCAGTTAAGCATATGAAACGTCACTTTCAAGAAACACGACCACCATCTATGAAAGCAGTTCACGTAAAGCCAACCAAAAAACGTAGGTGAAAAATCAACTGGTTATCGTGAATTACATTAACATGGACCTAATTACAAAAACGAAAATGGAATCAATCCGGAGTGACGTAGAAGGGATACTACTTTTGATTGGTAGGTTCTCCTTTTTCCTTTTTTATTATGTGCTAGAAAATATGACCGTTGAACGACAGGTAGATCATATTGTTCTCATCTTACCGGATTTTCGTAGTAAACATTGATTTCAATGCCATACTATTTTGTATACAACTTGGGAGGAACATCCTTTGAATAGAATTCTGTCCATTACCGCAGAGGTGCTTCCTCTCCTGTAAAAAATTCGTATGCTAGCAAATCAGGTCGCGGGTTCGCATTACAGCACTTGAAAATTCCATAGTGTGATTATCGGTAAGTTCGTGGTTAGTAACCGGTGCTGTTACTACCACTGTTATTGAATACATAATACTGACTTACGTACGAATTTCTTCATTTTTGATTACTTCTAGGTAACACAGAAGACTGCTGCAAAATTTACGAAAACATCCGAAAGTTTGGCCACATGTTATTATTACGATCGATTTTGGGGTCTTTACGTTTGGGGTTAGAGGATGACGTATCCTTCTCGGTATTAATATTGATGTCCCTTATCTATTTTTCTGCTTAATTTTGCTATAAGGTTTCTTACATCTTAACATTGTATGTTTGGGCAAGTCCTTTTTTCTTTTCTTTTTTTCTCTCGTTTTTTTTATAAACGAATTAACTTCTCTTTTTTGTCGGATTCATTAGGTCCTAAGCCAACATATTACATTGCTGTCGATCGAAATATGAAAAGGTAAAGGGCCGCACCATACGTCTTTTTATCAAGGCCATAGAACATTCGATCGTACCTTTTATTGTCTATGATCCTACAGGCCAAATCTTAAGGAACCGATAACACGGGATGACTTGGTGGCGAATGCGACGAACTGTTCTAACAGAATAAAGCAATTGAAAGCTTTTCACTTCAACTAGTTCCAGCTTCTTGCTTTGGAACAACTCGCACAAAGGGTTTGTTTGCATTTGCCGAATCTACCAAATGACTTGGCTCGACATTCCGTCTATCCGTCGTTACTTTAATATGGTTAAGCAACCACCTTTTATTTTGCCTTCTTCTATAGACACTTTCTTTCAATTACAGTGACGTTTTCATGGATTTTCTCCCAAGATTCTTCATTAATTTTCTTTGGTAATATTTATATTCCTTTGGGTTTTCCCCCGTTTTTTTACTGAAAGATTTAAGAAGACAAGGTAAATGTTAGGTTGAAAATCTGACAACTAACGGAATATGTGTAGAATATTCGATAGGAAAACGTTGACCATCTTTTCTTTCAGTGCCTGTTTCTAGTGTCAGGTAAACTGTTCATGTCTGTGATACGTTGCCATCTAGTCATCGCAAAATGCAGACTTCCGGATCGAATCAGCGGAGATTTAAAAAATGAAACACCACCAATGAAAGACGAACTGGTGAAACATTTTATTGACGAAAGCGGATCGAAGTCCACATTATTATGTCTCCTTCCGGCTGTTCGAAAAAAACAAAAATCCAGTTTTGGTAACTGGATCAGTTTGCTGAAACCATTTCTTCCGTCCCCACCATTTTAATCTTACAACTCTAATGATCTGTCTTGCGTTACGCCATCGACTCACGCGGGATTCAGCCACATGGGAAGATCGAAATTGTCTTTTTTTCCCGCTCATTTACAGGATGTATCAGTTAGCGCGTTTTGCATCGGATTGATTGTTATGCTGACGGGTGTGAATCTGGAATATTTGGTGACTAAAACATTATGATTGAAATAGATCTGTATAGAACGTTGGATACAGTAAAATAAGAGAGGGCAACATTAATTCAGGAGTTTCAACATGGAGTAGCTGTAATCTATGACTCTGATGTAACTAAGAGATCCGGAAGAAGAGTTTTGGGAAGGTAAAAGTCCAGAACCAGAATATTATTATTTCTATCAGTAAAACCTCTTTTGATTCACTAGGACTAGGACTATAAATCGACATTCATAAAAAAAATATCAATATAAATTTAAAGTTACTAAACCTATACAGGCTTAAAAAGAAGCCCGACAAAAGAATCCAGACTTTCCTTTTTTTTTTTTTTAATAGCACACGTACATTGCTTTAAAATTACATGATTTCTATTCAAAATTCAAGATTGATCTCAATTTCGTTGCAAGTTTGGCTTCAAACGAAAGTGGGTGGTGCCTTAACCGCTGCTGCATATTTTAAAGACATCTAGGGGAGAAATGACTAACTCCAAATCATTTCCATGGATACATCAGCTGTTCTATCAGCCGTTTTATTTCCCGTGTCGTCTTATTGAGGAATGTAGCTCTATCGAACGTGGTCTTCACAGAAATTTCACCCCCGATTGCGTTTGTCTTGGCCTGGATTTTGTGGATGAAATCCATTTTAAGTTGTTAAATGTATTATGACACAAATTTATTTCAAAGAAGCATTATACCACGCAATTTTATTTATTCAAAGGAAGAGCATGGCTTGGTTTTACAAGCACGTTGTTCATCTCCAATTCTCCATTAGTCAAGTCCACCCATTTTGGTACCGAAGGTGCTACATAAAAAAAGGCATTTCTTTGTGATCTTTTCAAGAGCTAGACTCCATCAGGTACCCTAAGATGATCTTACAATTTATTGTTAACAGTTTAACTATTGCAATTGTTCTCCCAGGTTTTTGGGGTTTGCCTGATATGCTGTGGTGGCCGCAGAATCATTCTGTGACAAAAATGAATACTAACAATGTTCTGTTAGCGGAATGCAAGATTTCCAGTATTAATCTGGCATTGGTGAATTATTAGCTCACATGCAAGAAACAAAGAAGTTCAAGATGATTTTGGTTTCGACATTGTTCTTTACTGATTAGTTGAGTTTGTCACATTGTGAAGTTTATTGAAATACTTCAATCTATTAAAATTCTTTGACAATAGTGGGGTTTAAGATTCTTTGTTTCTTTCCTTTTTTTTAAGACAAAAAGTAGAGAAGGGATATTTACTTAATTCCTAATCGACGGCTCGAGATTTGGTGAAATAAATTAATACAAAAGTTTTTTTTTAATACAAAGTTTCTATAATTTAAAACAATTTAATATCAATAAATAAAATATAAACAAGAAAAAATAAATTGAAATTTTTTTATTGTCCCACCTCCACCCAACAATTCCACCACTATTTTACACAACATATTACATAATACATTTCAAATGACATACATATTAATACATACAAAATATACATACACTTAACTAAGTTAACCCGTTGGCTGCCAGGCCATGCAACCCGTAGGTTGCTTAAACTACAGTTGCTACACATCACGTCAGAAGGATCGCGAACAAGGTGGGACTTGTCCGAAAACAAGTCCGGGCTGGCACGGTGATAGAAACCATTCCGGGAATGCACACCCCAGGAATCTACCACCGCACCGACAAAGAGAAGTCCCTACTGGTGCATTGCCTACGGCGCCTAAAGGCGCGGCGACTGTCCCCCCCCATGGCATAGACCATGAGGCAGAACAGCGCCCGGTCCCTAAAAGCTACAAAAAAAAATGGGACGCAAACGGGGTGGCAGCCAACGGGTTAACTTATACACTACAATGCAAAACAATCAAACAAAACAATACCAAGGCAACGATCAGCGGTGAATTCCATCCATCACTGTAGGCTACCTGCCGAATCGCACTCCTGTTTGGTCATCTTTTCTGTGTTGCTAAGCCATTGGGTTATTCTAATCAAAACCAAAGATATTAGCATTTTAAGTGTATGCGGCAATACAGAATGGAACTTACGGATGATGGCTCGGGGACAGCGATGAGGCGAAGGCGAAGACCAAGACGCGGAGAGTACATGGCATAGACGTGATGTTTCCCGTCTTGCTAGACCAGGGCATTATTCTAATATGGAACAAAAATATTTAGATTTTAAATTTCATGAAGCAATAGCCTACATAATGGAATTTACGGTTAGATAGCTCTAGCAGGAGATGACAGAACGGCCGGATTCCTGATGGTTGATTTTGTACCGGACGGAAGAAGATGGCAGGATAGTTCTAAATGGGTGTCAAAACGTAGAACTTAATGAAGAATGAAATGTTTTCGATACAATCACAACAGAAAGATAATTTAACTTACGCGTGTGGTCCACTGGGGGCGAGAAAAGCAGAAATTGCCCGGACGGCAATTTTTCACAGAAGGAAGATGAAGACTTGCAGTTCTATCACAAGAAATCATATCACAATAGAACACCACAAGATAACAAAAAAACTTTAAATACCATGGTGGAATATGATGTTTCAGCCTATGTATGCTAGCTTGCTAAATGTGGATGAGGAGAAAGCTACTGACAAGGTGCTATTTGAATGTTGGCTCACAAGGATTACCACTCTGCACCTGATGGTTGAAAGCTAGTAAGTTGTACTTGAATCAGGTAATGACATTTGGATCTACACAGTTCACATTATTGTTGATCTACCTCTGTGATTAGCTCCTTCTGTACTTTTACTTTCACAAACTGTATAGTAATAACATAATCATGTCACTTAGGATAGAGATGACTAGACTATGAATCCTCTCACTGAGAAATGCCATGATGGTAATCAAAAGACATATGCTGCTCGCAATTTCTTCAGCAGTGTCAGCATCCCTTGTGCTTTATGTTTGCTTTAGATAATTATACCATTTAGTAAGGTAAGAGATAGAAAATGAATTCTTCTTACTATGTAAAAGCATGATGGTGGAAAGCAATGGATGTGGGTTGCCCATAATTTGAGGGTTCAGTAGTTTCCCTAGGTGATGACAACAAAAACTCTGTTACGTAAAAAAAATCCAAGTGATCCACTACCAACCCACACAATCAAATGATGAATGAACACAATCAATGAAATTCGAAAATGGTAAATAACATACTGTTAGATTATAGTTGAATTATTCTTCTGAATACGAAAAACTATGAGAGATAACACGGATATAACTTTGTAAGTTCTGGATGACATACATAACGGATCGATTAAAATGGATGACAAAAATTCAGATTGTCACAAAATTGTCCACCAGATGTCTTTCGCAATTAGAGACTGCTTGAGTTAAAATAAGTGATTAATTAGGGATTTCATATAACATGTCATTCGTTGCTCAATGGTAGAGCACCGAATACGCATGTCCGAGAACCAGGTTTCAATTCCCGTGGGGTTAAGTTATAATCAACATTCCGGTTCTCGAGAAAGAATGTCTGTAATTACCCGTAATAATAACAGAATCGACTCAATCTTCAGTATGTTTATTTTATTTAAGATACAATCCTCATCTGAGAATAAAACAACATTACAATTCTAAGAGAATTTGTTTCTTGGTAGATAAACTGTACTGTCTGAGAAGTGAAAAAATATTTGAGTTTTACCTTGGAGAAATCAATTGACAAAATTAATTTAAGTGTACATAGGTTAACCCTAAATGATTGGAAGAAATAGTATTTAAAATTATGTCGATCATGGCTCAATGGTTGAGCATAGGATAGGCGTGCTAAGAATCAAGGGTACGATTCCCGAAAGAATCAAATTGCAAATAAATGAAAAATTTTAATGTAAATTATCCATATACAGTACACTGAATACTAATATGGGGACATCCAATCAATGGGTTCATCAGATGCCCTGAAAATTTCCTATTGAATTATACGCAGTGGCGTCGTGTGTAATCCGAGTTCTATAAGTTGAAATTTTATTATCAATTATTTTCAACTGCTTCCAATTACTTCTATCTCATTACCTACTTATGATGTTCCTTAACTTGGTTAAGGCACTTGACTGATGTTTTGCGATGTCTCGGAGAACTTACCAGAGAATCGAACCGCAGTCACTTGAAGTGCGAGCCGGACGCCGTACCTTTTTGATATCTTGCTTCCTTACCCACCTCCTTAGACGTTTGCTGGACTATCTACACTCGTGCTCAATTACTTCTACGCATTGAAGATGTAATAATAAAAATTTTACCATCGATAGCTAAATGGTAAAGCATCGGTTTTAAATGCTTAAGGTCCTGGGTTCAGTTCCCACTGTGATGAACAAGATGTAACCGTTACATCTTCCATTATATCGTAATGGGGATATTTTCTTAAATCCAAAAAAAAAAAAATATAGTAATTAATTATAATTTATTTTTATTTCACCTATACGGATTTTTAATATCGACAAACTCCTTTTCGTTTAGGGCTCCGGCTTTACTTCCATTAGCCTTTAGGTCACGGGTCAACAATATACTTCGGAAATGGTTATTCCATTAGGGCTTGATGAGCACGCACTTTGTGCTTTTTGAAACGAAAAAGCTCAACCAGTTTTGCATAAACGGGAAACTAATTTGGATCCTCGGCAGCCTTAGAGTTAACTTACAAGTGATTTCCCCCTCAATGTCCTTATGTCGAACCATGCAATACCTTGTCATATATCAAGTCCGTAACTTCCGACAATCCATTTTTGGTATTATTTTTGGAACCTTTTATCCTTGGCAACAGGTTTTCCCACGCTGATGGATTCAGTTCATTCAACAACTCGGTCACCTTCTTCAAGGAAACCTGGAATCCAATATGGTAGACATATTAAAGAATATTAAATTGTCTTATCTAAAAGCACTTATCATTTGTTATTGTTAAGCTTAACTCTGTGATGGAGGAAGTGTGCAATTTTTCATGTTGACTACATGTAAACTGGCATACCTACAAATTCATACAGACATAATACATTGTTTTTGTAGCCATTTCTTCATTTTGCTAGCCAAATATGGAGCACACATCCAGCAATACCTTAGCACTGAAGAACGCCCAACAGCAATTCTGTAAATACATAAGAAACAATTTCTTCTAATCCTGTGATAGGAAATCTAATATTCATCTTACTTTTCTGACTTAACCAAGTTGAGGCAAGCTAGAAATGAAGCTGCAAAAGTAAGAAGAATAAAAAGAAGTGGTTACATGCAGTAAATCAAAGGAAAAGCTATTTTACATGTAAAATATAAATAAACAACAAAAAATAACGCCAATAATTTTCAATAAGTAAATAACAATAAATTTCCATTCGTTAAGATCCTTGACAAAATGAAAGGCACGATCAGCAATGGTCATATTGTAGTATAGCCCGCAGCTTTCAATCAAAACACGCCCAAGTACTATAGCAAACGTGGGTCAATGTTCGATAAGACAGAAGAAATCAATTCTATCGTTCCAGAAATTTTTTTTCTTTAAGATTATTGGTCTTATGAAAGAAATTTTTGCATTATTTTAAGATGAACCTCGTTCAGCTTGTTTTCAATAGTTTAATACGACCCATCTCAGGTGTGTAAATGACTTAACAACTAGCTTTTATTCGCGAAAAAGAAAACGAATTTTGCGAGCTCTGCTCTCGCTTCCTTACATGTGGCGGTATAGATTTCCCTAACCTCTCGAATCTCCAGTTGAATGTGAATGCTCAATTCGAAAACCGGAATATTGTACCCCTTGTTTGAATTGAACGGCTTTCCCACTGGAAAATCCAACTCAAATGAATATAACAAGATTATCTTTCATAAGAGTAATGCCTTTTAGGCATAAGCGATATGCGACACCTACAAGTAACTCGATGGATTTTCGGGGTATATAACAGCCAACAAGAAGTGGAAAAGCCAATCTAACTTGTGTAATCAAGAACTGCTAAAATAAGTCAATGAAACGACGATCCATCTATACTGGTAAATTACGTCCTTCTTATTAGTTTTGGTTATCCTAATATCCTCAAATATCACTTCTTTAATTTAGATTTTACATTTGACACATTAACACAAAATAAAAAAATAAATAAAAACTTACTCACGGTTGTCAGTTTACAGCAGCTTTCTTTTCAGTGGTTGTTCTCCTACTATGCTCGAGGTATGAGGTAATAACATTCTTTCCGAATTCTTTTAAATAGTTCTGCCAGAATGTCTGAAATAGCTGTACCCTGAAGACGGAAAACAGATTAAGATAGAATGAACACCATTTGCGTTGATTTTACAGATGGTTATCCCGTACATGATCTGAGCCTTCAAGGTAATACTGTTGCCCATACATGGCAACAAGGAATGTTTGAACGATCTATTGTACCCGATAATACTACTGCAAGAACAGCACATATTTTCGGCAAAAACGACGTCATTGTGAGTTTTCTTTACAATTCTAAAAAATAATAATAAAAAAAAAATAATAATAATAATAAAATGAACAAAATCGTTTGTAATAACCACATTATTGCTGATGAAACTTTTGACAGTGTTTACCTTTATCACCTGCCTTGCCACTCCCAGAAGACGAGGCTACATTCACATTCGACCAAGCAAATATTCAAGAATGGGCTATCTTCTACCGCAGCAAATATTCTGTAGCATTTGTTAAACCAAAATGTGTCGTTCCAGGATGTAAGCATATTCACACTGTTTTTCATAGAATTATTTCTTTTGACTAACATACTTTTGTCAATTTGAATTCAGACGTACTGGTGATGGCATTAAAGTCAACTAAACGTATCCTCGACATGCAGCCAGAAGAACTAGCAGATTTATTTTTAACTGCACAGCAAGTTCAACGTGGCATGGAACCTTCCACGGGGCTTCTTCCTCTATGATCGTGGTGCAGGATGAACCAGATGCTGGACAAAGCATTCAAGTTAGAAATAACTTTAATTGAAGTTTTCAAGTACCTTTCTAACGTGACTAATTTTATTTCCTTCGAAACTGATCTGTTGATGAGCACAGCGTGTGCATGTTCACATCATGCCACGACGACCAAATGACTTCAAGGAAAACGACTAAGTCTACGGTGAACTGGACAAACGTGATAAGGAACCCGACGTCAGCTACCGCACGAAAGACGAAAGAGGCAATGATGAAAGAGACCAACTTACTCCGTCAAATTTTCAAGTCCTTGTAGTTTCAACAGTTTAATGGTAGTCTGGCTGTAACGATGGAAAAGCAGCGATCTCTAATAGAAAGATTCGGTCTCAGTTAGTTGGTGCGGCATAGTCTTGCAGTTTATCGCCTGTTTTTCTAAAAAGAAATAAAAAAAAAAAAAAGGTGTACACATGGACAGCTTCCCTTTGTTCATTAACGTTTTAAAAAGAAAAACATACATACCTTCACTAAGCAATGTTCCTTGAAGAAACAAAGCACCTTCCCAGTGTTGATGTTGGCTGAGTAATGTCTGGAGTACGAAAAGCACTTGAAGTTCACTATCATCGACTTTGTCAACGTAAAGGCGCACTATCTCTACGCATTGCTTAAAAATGGCGTGGTTCAATTTACTCTGCACTCCACTTCCTACACACATTTAATTTATCGTGATAATTCACATGCACTTTAAACTAATGAGGATCAAAATAGGTTGCTTCGGTGGAAGTTTCTAGAATACATGCGATGAAATTAGAATCAACTCACCAGCATATCCTTTCTAATAAAATGGGTGCTGTGCAAATAGCTAATTAAACCAAACGATACCTAAATCCAAAACGTCGTTTTGCAAAAGTCATCCGTAGTCAAGTGAATCTCGCAAGTGCTGCTCCTGACGTTGTTGAAAATCGTTGCAGCTCTATTTCTCAGTTGTACTTTTACATGGAACACCCCAACCATTTTCGTGTATTTCCATGTCTTTCTGACCTGCACAATCAGTTTGTGTCCCTAGCCACCACTAGATTCAGTGCATCGGGTTTCTATTTCGTCAAATAAGAATTCAATGCTCGGTGGGGTAGCTGCTTCTTGTCCCACAGGGCTGACTTCTTCAACAGCTTCACCAGCAGTGACCTATTCTAGATTATTTCTAGATCAACTTTCCATTCCTGCAAGGAACTTGTTTATTTAATCAATCTCTAGATAACCTGGAGCATATAGCAAGGACTTCAAGTATTTGTTCCACTTCCATTTGGCTGCTAAAGATCACAATGAAAGCTGGGATGAAAAAGAAAACTAGTTCTCAAATTCAAATATTTAGGTACTCTGTATACAACCTTTACTTACCCAAAAATGACAGCCTCATTATCTGAAACTTTCCTTTCTATAATTAAAGACATTATTCAATTAACTCATGGGCTCTCAATCAACTAAATTGTTCATAAAGATGCTTATTGCAAAACAACAATCACAGATTCAAAATCAATAATCATTATGCCATCTTCAATAAGGAAGTACAAAACCATACCTTAAATAAAACGAAATAGCTTTCAAGTGCAATCAAATAGTATTACAGTAACTTTGACATAACTTACCTTAACATTTTCACACAAATTTGACACTCTTAGATTTATTTCTGGATAGAATCTATGAAGGATTCATGGGGAAAATGTCAAAATTCCCCTTTTTTTAATCATTACTATTGTTGTTATGACAAACAATCAAAGTTGTCTTACAGAATAGATGAGAAAAAGGAAAGGTTTGTTCCTAGACAACTCCAACTAGTTTTGTCACATTACTGCAATTACAAATAAGGGAATGTAAGTGTTATGTAAAGATGAATGGATAATTTACCACCAGAATGGTAGTGCAACTACATAGCTCTAAGTAATACTTATTCCAAAGGACAATTTATCCAATTTGTTCCGACCATCAAAGAGCTAACAACCGACAGCAGCTTAACACAGTAGTTAGCTATAATAAGACAATAGCTAATTAAAATCTTCATCTATTTCATTAGAGATGCAGACAACCAAGAACAAGCTTATTAATCAATCTAAATTAACAGACATACAAACTTAATTGTGAAATACATTGATAGTTACCCATGATTATAAGCTGATGGACAATATAAATTGCACCTAATGGCAAATGCTGTTCCCGTGTACTGGCGTGTCGAAGAGCTCACTCGTCGACATTCATGCACTACTGACCTGCTATCTTATACGACTTCGTGTCCCCTTGATTGAAGGGATTGATTCGAGGGGTAATAGACTTTTCCTTAAACAAATTTCGTATAGCTGATCTGACTTACTGTACCCATTGTCATTCAGCAGTTAATATATGAATCCAAAGGACATAACATACCAAGGAGAATAAAAATAATTGTAGCTGAAAAACAGGATTTCGACCATTAGGAATTAACACGGTCAGTGAAAGTATGAATTGCAATAACAATTAATACGAGGACAGTCTCTGCCCCTCTGATGAGTTTCAATTCAATGGCCGACAGTCGGCAAGTCCAAGCTTCATGTTCTATCACGTGGTGACACTGCGGTCGGTTGTCTTCTTGTTACTGTATGGGGTATAGCTTAGCTCAGGTGAATAGAAAAAGGCAACACGTTGGACCTTTAAACTGAATGTCTTAATGGAAATCTGTTTCTGTTTAACAAGCAAGCACGTTGTCCGATTCTAAATTGGATAAAAAACACGTACTTCTGTCTGAGCCACACTTCAGAGCAAAGAAGAAGCAAAAGCAAAGGTGACATCTTCACCGCCATCTATTCAGGAGAAATGTAACAAACTGACATCTATAGGAAACTACGCCATCTATCGGGAAAATTCTCGAAAAGTGGTGTCTGGCTACTAATATGGCACAACAACACTTTGATAGAGTTTTTTTTATAGAGCTTTTTGATAGAGTCCCTATCGGGAAAATGATAAGTCATCTCGCTTACAGAATAAATCATCCAGACAGAATCTCTAAGTCGTGAGAGAAATTCTGCAGTGAAATGTTGTATAAATATTGTAAAACGTGTAACCCAATGAAAATATTCTATTTTTTCGTATCTAGTCGTCGTCTTCTGTAAAACTTGGATTTATTAACTTTGCCTAAAATGTGAGAATTAGGAAAAATAAAATTAAGCTATCAATTTCTTTAGAAAATATCATTTAAATTGTATATGCTACCGAGTTGATGCAACCAGACTGGCCTTGATTCGGGCGTTCCTTCTTCCCTTTAAGGAAAAGTAGATGGTGTAACTAGTCACACAAAATCGAAAGACAACTTCATTCGTGACTGCACAGCAACTACGTTTCAATTGATTCCATGTCTGTCTTATACGTTCGATTGATTTATGGATTTGGCATATTTCTTAATACGGTTAAGTGCTATATTTTTACCAATTAGGGGTGCCATGAAGTTTTCACCATAAACTAGATATTCATGTATATACTGTAGCAATTTACGTGTATGTGTGGCGAAAGAGAACCGTACAGCCATTTTTATTTTTGGGGGGGGGGATGAAATATTAACACGAACGAGCTTATTGGTTTTGTAGGTTCTGCGTATCGTGATAAGTCAACGTATGTTGAATTTGCGATTAATGTACGTGGTATTTGTTTTACACTCACTGATATTACGGGACACGTGTAGCACATACTTTGAAAATTGCTGTAATAGCCAAGCAACAAAAATAACCATAAAAAAAAACAGGAGAAAATACATAATATATTCATTTCTACATTAATGTCTTCATCATACATTCGTCCATAGCTTTTACTTCAATTAGCTGTTACATTCAACTGCCCCCGCAAAATGTCCATGTATATTTCTTATAGTAGCCTATAGTTTTGCTAATCATTTCGATTGAAGTAAAACAATGACGTAACTGGCTACCAGGCCAACTATACTGAGCAAGATGGACGGGGTGATGTTGTAGAGGCCAAGAGGACAAGCGACTAATGAATCGGTGCAAAGGCGAGACAGGAAAGAACGCAACAAGTACCGATCCTGTTTGCTCATTTGATTCCAATGTTGGCTCAACAGATAGTTGAGAGACATGCGAAACTTACCCACCGATCGATGCAACTGAGAGGAAATTAGCATGCTAGAGATGAAACGAAAACCTATACCCAGGAAATTCATGACATAGGGAAGAATCAGGACAGTCGATCTCAATCTGAGGGCGTCTCCCAAATAATAAAACACTGAATAAAGTAAAGCAGTTATCATGAATAATGACACACCTTGACTGCACACTAAAAACTTCCCGAAAAGTGAATTAGCTTGATTAATCAATTGATCTATGTTATCAAAACGGGCCCAAATAAGTTGAATGGAAACACGAACTTCAGCACTCGAAGATGACGATTTGGTTAAACTTTTACAGGCATTCTCCGATTGGTTATTATCATCTAATGTCGTAATGAACAGCCTGTCCTCGGTGTTAAAACCTCTAGCAAATACTGTTCTAGCGAAATTCTCGAGACAATCAACTGCAAGCCCTGCGTGATAATAAGTAAACGACGTAACTAAATCACTTAGAGTTAGTAAGAATAAAGTCAAACAAATGACAGCCAAATGAACAAAACAAATCAACAGCAATGGCACAGAATCACGAATAGTCTTATAGTAAGAAAGCAAATACGTTGCATCTGGACGATTAAATATTTCGAATCCAAGTGAAATCAAGCCAGCGATTGCCAGGCCACCGTGAATGGTATACATCACCAAATGAATCCTTCGTGATTTACACATTATGCAATGGGGATTCAACTTGGTGATTTCAATTTCTAGTCGTCTCCAGCCTTTGAAGAATGCGAGAAACTCACGCCGATGCCGTAGGAACTGCTCCTGTATGAGGACACCAACCATTCCCGGGATACACCAAACGATGTTTAATATGACGAGATGGACATTGAGAGCACTCTCGATTCCAATGAATATTTGCGCCAACTCAAATGTGAAAACGAAAACAAGCAGGAAAGAGCACATCACGATGCATAGGTAACGTGAAGCCTTCCAAAAACGATGATTATTTTCAGAGATCGGCCGGCACCAATCCAACAAAATTCCGCAGTAATAAGTTAACTTCCACAGCGGTCGTAGAGTTTCATCCAGAGTGATGTTGGCCATAGTTTTTTTCGTTTCATGAATTCCTTGATGACGCAATACTGGCACCATTTGCCTATATCTGAGACGCAATTCAAATGCATTGAAAGACGTAACCAATGAATTAAATAGTATATAGGTCATAGTATATATACGAAAGATTTAATACTTACTCTTCTTTGTACCCGGAGGTAAATCTTTAACGTGTGGTTTGACAAACGAAGTTGGTATATTAGAAAAGAGAATCGTGATCCTGCGGAATAAGACTGTCCGTTGGTTTACACACGGATGTTTGCAGCACTGCGGTGCAATGATGACTAAGACCAATATACCAATACACACCTAAAGAACCAGAATGTTTTTAAATCAATAAAAATTAATGACTCTGCTCAATTTCGGATCGAAGCTCTTAGTTTGATGGGGACCACTTTACTTTATTGCACAAAGTCCAGTCGAGTAACTCTAGAAACATAATGATAAAAGATCTCTTGATTTGTTATATCAAAATAACTTATGGTCGTTAAAAATAGAAAGAGAGAAAACAAGAAAGAGCATCGTGACAGATGATGTTGGATGATTTAGCCGTGTGGGTTGAACAAGAGGCGGAGTTGTGCTGCTGATGGGATGATCAAGTTGCAAGGTCTGAGGACATCAAACAAATACAACTATAAAAAAAAGAAAAGAAAACAAAAAAAAAGAGTGAGGCAAGCGGAAAATGAGACCAAAGATCTACACTGCTGCAGTTTCTGGCTAGTGATAAAGATTGAAAAAAAAAAAAGGTGCCAACTTCAAAGGGCCACGCATCTTTTTATACGAAGCGTCTTCGCCATTCATCCATTAATCAATAGTGTATAGCCAGCAATTTTTTATTTCTTGTTTCTTCTTCAGATTTAAAAAGAAAATAATAATAATAATAGCGCTAGTCTTGTATAGACAAAAAGGAAGTGGACGTAATTTGAAATTTATAGTCAATATCAATCAAAATAAGAATAGCCCATAAAAAATGCTGCCGCATAACCAAAAACGAGCGTACGTAGCGAAACAACAATGAACTCTTATGCTCGGCAGAATCTTTATTTTTTTTTCCCATGAAAAGTATTATACCTGTCATCGTTGTTTTTTTCTAAAGCTTTCCCAGATTTTTTTTTGTGTGTCCTCTCTTCCTCGGTTTTGTTCTGCCAGCTAGGAGGCAAACTCGCGTCGGCACATTTGATTAAAGTGTGTCGAGAAACTTCGCTCTCTATGCCCAACAGCAGCCGCAGAGCTGCTTTATTTACTCCGATCAATATGCGAGATAAATAAAATGGATACAAGATATAGATCGTGTGTGCTGCACCCTCTCGCCCAAACGCCTGCACATAAATGTGAGGAACGTTGTCGATTTGTGATTTACCTTGTTTACAGTGTAGGTGGAATTTCGTCATACTTTTCATCGGGTGTAGACGAAGAATTTTCATAGTCAACAACCCGTTTCATAAATCTTTATAAGTAAACATTGAAAAAGGGAGAAAAACAAAACTATTGTTGTTTAAACTGGAAATAAAGGGAAACAACTACATTTATTCCGCAAAAGAATCTTTCAAAAATGTAAGCGAAAAATTCTTGTAAGTAGAAATGTCACACGCTTGTTTTTTGCTATTTTTTGTAAGAGGATAACGGCGTGGAAAGCAGCCGTTATGCTAAGCGATTCGTTTCTGCGTCATTGATTTACAAACGGCTTTTAAAATTCGCAACTAAAGTAGGCTATAGTATATATACAGAAAGATGGGAAACATGTTTAGATATTCTTGAATTGTATAACAAGGCCGTTGAAAGATCACCTGTTGAGGAACTACACAGCTCATCCCAAAAAGTCTATATACACAGCAGATTTGGGGAGTATCAAAAATTCAATGCGTATAATATTACCTACAAAATAATACTAATGTTGTTGTTCTCTGTCTGAAAACTGCTCTTCGGATATATCGCACTTCAATTTCATTACGAAACCTATTCCGTAGAACGAACTCAACATTTTAATGAGCCTATATATACTGTTGAGAGAGTTGATGCACGTCTTTAATAGATCAAAACTGAAATCCCCAAGAAATAAGAAACAACTATACGTCAAACTGGTGCTCATCACAAGCAACACATTCTTATTAGTGTGTAGATCATCACATCAGTGCGATGCAATCAGCCGACGATTGACGGCGTGTCGCTCAAAACGTAAAAGCCGACACAACTAATCGAGATAGATTTAGATGAGATGGTGAATAATTGCTGATCTGTCAAGCGCCTCTCCCTAATGGATCAAAAAAAAGTTTAAGGCCATCTCAATTATGCGTTTCATATCAGCCTCGACATATGGATTCATTCTGAAATGTTATTCTTCGCAAAAGCTACATGAAATCAAGAGGCGAATTAAGAAATGAGTGTTTCCATCTCAATTCATTTTAATTCTGTGTTCATTCACTGTTGCTCTTTCAGCGACCAATGAGAGGCGATTCGAAAGAACTCATCACTCCTCTGCGGCAGCGTTAGTGGTAATGGGCGAATGCTGGACTATATATGCTGTATAGGATGAACAGCAAACAATATCTCTCTGGTCCTTGAACGAAGTGCCGGGAAATGGAACGAAGGCCGTTTCTTTTGTTACGATCACACTGCTGTATCACATGAAAACAAATCAAGCGCAGCTGGTGCGATATGACGAAACAAAAAGCCTAGCGTGTTGCGCAGCAAAATGATGGGCCACTCCAGCGTATATACATCAATGGAATCTGTCGGTTGAAGATAGATAAAGTGGAGATATATTGCATAATAATGATACACTGCTCCACACAGACATATGTGCGCCACTGCGATAAAAGAACACGGACGGAACAGTCGGAACGAGTGTACATCTTTTTTTCTTTTTTTTTTAAAGAGAAGAAGATGACAAGGCCTTTTATTTCCTCTTTTCCATTTGATTGTCACGTAACAGTGCTGCCCTATATACAGACGGTTCATAATAGCCGTATGTATTCGTCATTTATGTATTTTTTTTTTAAATTTATTTATTTAATATGTCTCGGAGAAATGTCAAGCTCAGCTTCGCATCACGGCCTATCGTGCCTTTCCCACAAATACATTTGCGACCATGTATAATTCATCTGTTTGCAACGAGTGCCATATTTGCCTTGTACCAATAAAGCAGCACATTATTTCGTTGCTGAATGTGTTTCGATCGATGCCAATTTTGTATGTAAATAGCAAAATTCATTGCAAACCGTATCGTATTTTTCTAAATGCTTTCTCTATAGTATATGACTGGGAAGACTTCGGAAAACTCTGCAAGAATCCCGCAGAAGAATCGCGTGGGAAAAGGAATAACTCGAGGCTGTTCAAACTTCTTCTCTAAAAAATAAAATAAAATAAAATAAGAATCTATCGGGAGAAATTGTATTAACAGATGTACACCGGAAGAGTATTACGATCTTATATATTTTCTGACTACAAGCCGCCCGGAAGGCTGACGATGATATCATCCGGCGACCATCAGTGTATATATTTCATAGTATAAAGATCTTTTCCTTTCCTTGATATGAACCTAGCCTCAGGGTATAAAGATGCAACATTTTTTCATGGTCACATAAATAATCTCGGACTGTGTATACCATTTTCTTATATGCTAAGACTGGGCTACTTACTTTTGCAAAAAAAAAGACCCCTTCATCTCTCAAAGAGGCACCGACTATTTCAACGGTCAATATATTACCATAGGAATTGTTGATGGTTGCATATTTAATCTTTCCGTGTCGTACGTACGGTTGTTTGTTTTCTTCACGGCAAGTATATATTGCAAAATTCCACGCGCACAGTACAAGGTGCTCGAGCGACGGAATGCTTTGCTCATCGAACAGCGCATGTGTCATCCAAGCTGGCCGATTCCGAGACTCGAGCATCGCTCCCATTTGTTTTTTTCCGGGTATTTCCAGTTGCTTGGCGCCTTTTGCAAGCGCTTGACCCGTTTTTATGGCACCATATAAAGTAACACGCGACACGCAATTACTTTTTGAATCTTGTTCGGTGCACAAAAGTGATGAAACGTGGCTCAGTGACAAACAAATTCCCGCTCGAATTTATTGATTGCAATCTTCCGTGTTTTACCTGCCAATGTTATCGGGTAAGAAGAACTTTAATTGCCCCACTATGGCCGACTCTAGCGCTTTATCCGCACGGACAGATTTTGTTTTGTATTTTTCAAAAACAACACAGTTTTCATGCAGCCTTTTATAGGCCTTCGTTGCGCAATGGGTGTGAATTGTTTTTCTTCCCTTTCTTTTCCGTTTTGCCGGTTCATTTAAAAAAAGCTGTCGCAGTCATAAATATCGTTCGGGAAAGAAGACAGGTAGGAAATAATGGCAATCCCGCGAATTCACCGGAGGCATAGACAACGTAGGCTTTCGCCCTTACACACTGCGGTTCGCCTATATGCATACATATTCATTCTTTTTCCTGTTTCTTTTAAACATGCGGAAGCAATATCTTTGAGCCGCGAGGAAGAGAAGACACTCAAACGCTTTCATTACTTTGCGGTTCTTGAGCCAAGAAGCAAAAAAAAAAAAAATGGTTTATGGACTGGCATCTTTTTTTTATATATTTGATTTAGCGAAACGATTGGCCCTTCAAAGCTTAAAAGAAGATGAGATGAATCGCATTATTCCTGATTGAAAAAAAAAACTGAAACTGAGAAAGGACCATTTTGAATTGTGTTCCAACCGCTGAAGCGACAAACCTTTTGGAAGGGCAAATTTTCGAAGGCTTTATACGAAAAGGAACACACCACACTGCGCAGTACAAGAGCGGCGGTCAGATCGGCACGGATGCAAGACAAAAGAGAGGAAGACAAGCGCGCACTTTCATTTCCGCCTACTCGAGTCCCCCAAAAAAAAAAAGACCCAATGATATAAATAAACATAAATAAAGGCCAAGTGCTAGAAGCATAAAACGGAGAGTCACCCTCGGCATTAAAGACCTGCAGGCCCCATCAGCGCCAAGTTCATTTCGCTTCTGCGAGACAGCGGAAAACAACTAAAACGAATGGCTCCACATCTATAACTCGATTGTAAAAACACACAGTTGCTGCGCTCGCAACACAGACGCGTCCAGGCGGAATGCTATAAGAACAAAAGAGCTGCTTTATCCATCTGCAGATTTTTGTTGTGTGTGTGTGTGTGTGTGGTTCTGTTTGGCTAAGATCCCCAAATTAATAGCCTGTAATTATCTTAATGGAAGCTGAGAAATAAGCAATTGTATAGCGACTTTTTCTTTCGATTCGATCAATAGTCTCTTACTTTTCTAGGCGAGAAATTCCTAATAATCTGCAGCGAATTTGTCTCCAATCGCATTGGACATTTGTGGCCCCCCCCCCCCCTGTATAGCTCTTCTTCAATCACCCAATTTTCGTCTTTATTCATGGCTGACATTCTCGACAATGTCAAGTCATTTAGAGCTACCCCGACTTTTTTATGGGGACCAAAAAAAAAAAAGGGTGGGGCGTGGTCACGTTTAATGTATGGAAATTGAGAGTTTATAGGAGAACGGCGGTAGAGCGTGGCATGAAATACTAAAAATTCAACACAAGTATTTCCTACAGACATGTACTGCGTCCATGGGTCATTTCTTTTTTTTTGTTCTCTCACACCACTGGATATAAAAGATTCATCTTACGATTGAACACGCAGTGTCTTCCACGAGATCTAATCAACGCCATTTCATATCCCGTTTTCTTTCCGTTTCAGCGCAGTTTTGCTGCTGTTAACACCTAACGGTGTCCATTCGGATCGATTGGTTGGTCAAGGAAAACAAAAAACGTGATAACCATCGTTACTAATAGCATATACAAGTGGGCGTCGAGAACTAGATTGCGGTTCCAGTTGGATGTGGTATGCGTAGATCGTGCCTGTACTTGAACTGAATCATCGATGTGCCGTGTCCGTGGTCGCCAGTGATGCGCGATGTAACGATGAAGCTGCTGGCCAGCCCTAAAGACCATGGCGTCTGTTGTTGCGTCAAGCTGTTGCTACTTTTCTTCGTTGCATCGGTCACGTTGCACTGCTGCCCAGTGGACTGGGCCAGCGCTGCTTCGATCCCATCCACGTCAGCCGGTTTCGGTCGAGTGATCAGAACTAAATACGGAAACTTGCGTGGATTGACGCTGTACGGCAGTTCCACCCAACCACTGACGACGACAACTACCACGCCAGGTATAACATCTATGAATGTACATGTAGCTACTGGGTCAATATCATGCAATCATTCGATGCTTTCAAACTTTGTTTTGATGCTGTGTCATCGTTAGCTTTTTGTTTTAGCAGTTAGTTTGTTGCTACCTACGCATGGACATCTCCCTATACCCATTTGCCTCAAAATTGGATTGTTAAAATCAAATCAAAAGTTTATTCTTAGTTAGGAGTAGAACTTGGGTAAAATCTGAATCCATTCGGATGATTGCTAAGTTTTGACTTGACTTTCCTTGTGCTTACAGCGAGTCATCGTAAGTTCATCAATGCCGGTGCAAGCAAGAAAACGGTGGAGGCCTTTCTGGGAATTCCATACGCCGCTGCGCCCGTTGGTCCGTTGCGTTACTTGCCACCAGCCAGTCCAGGTCCTTGGCAGGGCATTCGCCCAGCCAATACACTACCCCCAGCTTGTCCTCAACAGCTGCCTCCTTTGGCTAACAGGTGCACATGATCATCGATTTTTTGTCCTTTTAATGTGTGTGGGTCGGTCGCACTAATTAATGTATTCCTATGATAGTATATTCGTAGAATAATGCATTTTATTTTTTTTCCTCAAAGAGATCAAAGTTTTTAGATACTATATACACACAGTTCTTCCTTTCATCATTTTTTTAAAAACATAGTACGTATACAAAACTAAGCAGGAAAAGATGTACATTTTTTAATGCAAATGGAAACCAACTAGCAAACTCTATCGAACAAAACATTGCAAAATCTGACAAAACATCCTCTCCTTGTTATAGGAGAGAGAGAGAGAACACATAGCCGTTGCAAGAAGGTATAGACGCTTCACTTAAATGCCCAGCTTTACCCTATATATACAAAGTCTTCAAATGGCAGGTACTTACTACATATTTTAGACGGGCAAAAGTGAAGTGGGACGCTGAAAGACAATAACTGACTCGAGGGGGGAATCGGCTAACACTATAGTGCAGATTGCACGCCAGCAACATATCGCATTTCAAAGGCTATAAGGTGTCCAACAGATCGATCTCTTAAAAGCTTTAAAAGAACTCCGGTGTACACTTGACATTGAGAATAACGCAGCACTCGCGGGTAAAAGCTCACTGACCCAACACGATGTGACTATTTTTTTATTTGGTCCAAGAATCGATTCTTAAACGTTTGATAAATAAATCGAAATGTCACTCGCACCAACGAGTTGATCGTTTGGGCTCTTTGTCACACGACGATTGGTCGGTGGCCAGAAGTGATTTGTCACCAGTGACATACATAAAAAGAGGAGTGTAAAAGTGAAAGAATTTCGTTTGATGGCGTGCCCATAATCTTCTTTCATTCCCGATGTTGAAATTGCGTGGAATAATAGCTGCTAAACTATTAGCAATCAAACACGTGGCCGTACAACTATATGCACATCATCGTTGGCTATGTTGGAATATCAATTTCACGTATATTTGGCCGGTTGGCCCTGACTTGCCATAAGACCGTGTTGGTATATTTAGTATTCACGTGGCTTATAAGTTTCTATATGGAAATGATGTAGAATTCGATTGATATTCAAAACGACTTGTTCTCACGCAGAACTGCCAGTTTGGAGACGATGCCCCGAGCTCGCTACTACCAACTGAAAAGGATGCAACTGATGTTGGCCAATCAAAGTGAAGACTGTCTCTATCTCAACGTCTACGCTCCTTCCGAAGGTTCGCTAACTTTTCTTCTTTTTATGATTTAATATTCTTGGCCCGTAATTACATTTTTTTTGCCGAGCAGCCCGTTGGTAAATAGCAAACTCGAGTCCCAAAAGGTAGAACTTCCCCTGATAATGATCATGCTCTTTCTTGACACATAATTCAGTCATCAATAAGAATGAATATGCAAGTAAACCGACGCTTGAGACGTTTCGTCACTTTGATTCGAACGTTGGAACGGCGCCCCAGCTCCCAACACCTCGACATTCTAATTAAAACACACACCAAAGGACATGGCTTTCCTGTCTACATACACTCTGTGTATATAGTTTCAGTCTGTTCGTTTTCGTTCATAACTTTGGTCCGTGAATATATTACACCGAGCAGCTGGTTATATGCGTCACGTTCGTTAACACACTTGACCACTTTACGTTCGTACATGTATATAGAACGTTGTTGGTGTGAACTGAAAAGACGCAACTTGACTGATTGAAATACGTGGAATAGAGGACGTGACAAACGCCATACGAAAATGTCTTCGCCAACTAGACGGGCCGATTCGGAAAGAGAGAACTTGATTACAGTCCGTGAACTTCAATCGTAAAGTCCGCGCGTGATGTACGGTACTTTATGCGCGATAAATATCTTGCCAATCATAAAACTATCGTCATATGCAAGTTCTCATTCTAATCCTTTTTCTGTTGTTGGACTGAGAAGAAGCTATCGATCCGACAGGTTTCATACAAAACGCATCGTTTCAACAGCGCATTGTGCAATCAGCTCTTTTGCCCGCCAGATTTTGTAATGACTTTTGCTGCATATTCACCTTGTCTGCGATTATTTAAGAACAATGGTCATCAGTCAAGTACCTTCTGATTGTAATCCAGTCATCTAACCCTCTCTCGGTCGAAGAAATCGATGTTGAAGAACAAAAGCAAACGCTCGGAAGTGTTTTGTTCTATAGAAAAGAAACGTACCCGTTGACTCTTCGTTCTCCATCCATTTACAATCAATTCAATATCTAGAGTATATCCAGCAGTGAATTGAATTTCATGATGTGAAATATTGCAAAAAAGGATGAAGCATCAACGTTTTTTGTTTCGAGATCCGTGCGCGCATACACGACAAATTCAATTGTTTTTTTATATTTTAAACTGCAGCAAAGTAGCTCTTTGTATATTTTCAAACGATAACCGAACATCTCGATCAAATCAAAACTGCATCTTCAACAAACCATGTTACACCAGGATTTGTTGGAGGTGGAACGACGACGCCAGCATCGTTGGCCGTCATGGTGCTCATTCACGGCGAGTCCTACACTTGGGGTGCCGGGCACTTGATGGATGGCGCAACATTGGCAGCCAAAAGTCGTATGGTTGTCGTCACCCTCAACTACCGTCTCGGCATTCTAGGTAAATTACCATTCGTCTGCCATTTGATAAACGATAACCCATCACCCCAAAAAAAAAACATTAGACTTGATCTATCCTCCTTACCATTGGCTAAAGGATGAGCTATTCCCATTTGATTGTAACGGCCATTTTCAAGGAAAAACGAAGCCAATTGAACTTGAATTTATATCATCATATAAAAATGCAATCAAAATAAATGGCGTTTTTTTATTTTTTTGCTTGTACGAAAGAGAATATCTTGTAAATGATTTACGTCATCCTTTCTTATTAGGATTCCTGCAGACGGCAGCTAGTCCAACGCCGGGCCATGTGCGTGGCAAAAGTAAAAGTGCCATTCCGACGCAGGGCAATTACGGCTTATTGGATATCAGTAAGATGAAAGATCATTGCCTGTATAATATTCGCTCATTTTCTTTATTTATTATTGTCTCGGTCATTTAAGTGGCGGCTCTGCTGTGGTCAAAGGACAATATTGGCGTTTTCGGTGGCGATGCCGGCCGTGTCACGTTAAGTGGCCATGGAACGGGCGCCGCTCTCGTCAATCTTCTCATGATCTCGCCAATAGCAGCCGGTAAGTTGGCTCATTCTTCTATAACCGTCCTATTGCATTTTGCCTCTTTTGTGTGTGTGTGTGTGATGTGTGTCTGGTGCTTTGGAAATATTTGGTCGCCCCCTTTTTTTGTGTGCCAACATTGACCACCAGTCTCGTATATATAAAATATATACGAATGGTTAACGTGGCATTATCGATTTCTCCGTTCTCCACTCTGATCCCTAGTGTGTGACCGCTCTTCTATCTTCTGCAATATCAAAGTTATAGCCTTTAGATACACGTAGCAGTCCATCAACTATAATGGAGGTTTAGCGGGTTGTACACCGCAATAATAGCTGACCCAGCGATCATGCGATCATCTCCAATCTTTGAAATTCTTATAATGATTACACAATTGGCATGACGCAAGGTTTTCAACGTGTGTGTAACGCGCATTAGGTATACCGTATATCAGTTTAGATTATATTACAAGAGGTTTTTGTCTGGTATATATAACAGAGCCATTTCAGATAAAAGATTTGCTTGATTGTTTTTTTGTTTTTAGACTTTAATACGTTGATGATCTGGCAGCCAAAATGAAGTTTCAGATGTCTTGAACGACAAGAAAGCTTCCGTTCTATAGATTCGACAGATCTATATACGAACAGCTCTGCTGTATTCCGGTTGGGCCCAGCCAAATGGCTCCCCATCAGATGGGAGATATAAGAAAAAAGGGTTCCCAGCAAAATAGACTCTTTAATTCTTTTGTATAAAGGGGCCCCCTTTATGATGGGGGGAAAAGTTGAAATATAATATCCTGCCAAAGAACTGGAAAGGATCTTTTCTTTTCTGTCATCGATCTGTCAAGACTCGACAGCGTCCCTGCGATTATGGCCCTGAAATAGAAACTGACAGAGACAAAATTATGCGCTCTCCGTATATATGTCTGACACATTGACATAATAAAACAAACCGAACCCAAAGATGTAGAAAAATACAAAAAGATCTATACAAACCGGGATGAAAAAAAAAAACTGAATTTCTCCACCAGTCAATCGAATCGAATATCAACAAATCTATACATATGGGATGCCTATATAACTGGATTCCGGCTGTTGGGGCACAGCAAATCCCATGTTCTTTCTTTCTCTATCTATATAGTCTTACTATATACCGTTTGATCTTTTGACTTTCAACCGCTGAAAATGATTTCTCGCCTTCCTTTCTTCGTCCGATTATATGCCGACACTGATAATACGATATTACAACGGTTTTATCCTAGCAAATTAAAACAAGGTTGATGGAAAGTATACTTGTCAGCATCGGCTTCTGTAAAGCCACCATAATCGATCGATAGATCACCAGGGCTCTTCAAATCGCATCCCTCTTTTTTTATGGTTGCTTAAACTCTTGTCATAAGGTGTATATAGGTAGTACATATATAAGGTGTAGGGAAAGAAAGATTGTCTTTTCATTTTTAAAATAGATAGAGAGAGAGGGACAATATTTTGTGATTATTGGGAGTGTATCGCCGATAAGCACCAGCGTGCACACAAGTTGCTGAAAAGTTTTATCTTCGAAATAAATCCAAGTTGCGACACACAAAAGACGCATCGGCAGAGCTCTCGGCCAAAACAATGTAGAAGTTTGGCTACGCGAATTGTGAGATGTATATGAAAATCGAGCAACTTCTTACCGTTGGGACTTGGAGTAATCGTATATACAGTTAGGCTATACAAGAGAATGGCTTTAAAGTATAAAGCCGGATACAACCGAAATCAGAGAAACTGAAAAAAAAAACCATTAAAAAGAAATCGAGTTTGTTATTTAAACTCGTAGACTAACGTGGAAAAAAAAATCACGGAGAAGCGTTTATTGCCTTAAGTTATCCATCTGTCAAGCAGCTCGTCTATATAAGATATTCATATCTTCGTCTTCCTCCTCCCCCCCTTTTTTTTCTCTCTTCAAATCATTTCCATGTCGTTGACTGTAGTTACTGTGCATCATCGAGTTTCTATACGCTGAATAAAGCCTATATACTATATATATACTCACTTCTTTTTCCCTTTTCTTCAACCGTATAGTCCCCCCCTCGTTCGATTTTGATTAGATGCGCACATCAGAAAGAAACGGAAACTTCTTTAGGCTACATAGAAAAGTTTACAGAGTGCGGCAATGACGAGACGAGATCAGATATTCATGGCAAAAAAAGAAAGAAAGAAGCTAAAGAGACTCTTTCTTTTCACGGGTCACGCAGTCCTTATATTCAAAAGGGAACGCGGCCAATATGCACACACGTCTGTTACATGACATTATCTTTTATTTTTTTTACTCAGTTCTCTCCTCTCTTTAAAAAAAAAAAAACATTAATATTACGCTGCATGTGTGGCTGGTGTTATAATATACCGCGGTAGCTTTATGTTGGAATGCAAGTCGAGCTGCTGTGGATTTCGTGTGCAGAATATTATTTGAGCCCAAGCCTTTTGTGACGTCTGCTGCCCAGGCTCTAATCGCTAACTGGGGATTGGGTTGCAATCGCATACCACCCAGTTATATGTATTACACTAAAGTTCCCAGTGTTATTCTTTTTCCTGTATAGGGTCTAAAGCTCATCTACTTTCTCAAAGAAACACGCGGCAAAACAAAAAGTTTGGGGCGTTCAACAACAACACAAAAAAAAAAAGATGAAAGAAAACCATAATCCCAATACAGATCGTGAAAGGAAAACTTTTGCTGGTGTTTTAAGCTTTCAGTAAACGCAGTAGCAGTAGACTAGTATATATATACATCTTGATGTTGACTTTAGCTCGAGTCCTCATTCACAATGGCCGCCTTTCTTGCGACGCGCGCGTGTAAATATTCGGCAACTGGCAAAGCAGACTTCCTGGACGTCAGCGGGACACGAGCTATATTCTGTGTTTTTTTATGGAACTGAATGTGCTTCGAGCCGACGACTGATTCAATCAAAGGCGAACAATATAGCGTGAGACGCGCTTCTCTCTGTTATTCGATGAATTTCCTCGCGTTGCGCTTCAGCAGATTTGTACCAGCCTTTTAGGCCATTGACTATATATACTATACATAACGATGGTTTTCGATTCGTCTCAAGTGTTTCCCTTTTTCTGACGATGTTTTTTTCTTCTTTTGATCGTCGCTTGCCTTACAAGGGCCACTATGCAAATAATAATAGAGACTGTTATATCTATTATACATCGAAGGTTGTATAGAAACTATAGTTGGCTGCTGTATTATTCTTGCTGTGTAAAAATGAGTTCAACTTTAATGTTCGGAGCCTATAGTTTCTACTGGAGATTGATGGTTGATCGAGAACAGCATCACGAATTATTGGATTGCATCGGTACAACGGAGAATGGCGGATCAATCAGATTGTTTACGAAAATCGGAGCTCTAACGGCATCTCAGTTTTGAAGAGATTATCTTTTCCATGAATTCGCGATAGGAAGGCTGGCGTCAGCAGGAAAAAAACTTGCAATTTTTGCATGCCGATTGTATATAAAGGATTACAGTCCCGAGCTTTCAACCTATCCCACGCTATTTTTCTGCACACGAATGCACAAACACCGCAACTGAAATCCGACAAAATACATACGAAACGTTAAGCTCAGCAAAAAACATTGTGTCCAGGATTGCTGCTCTATACATCATACAAGACTGATATAATGTTATACACCTATTAAGTATATAAGAGAATCAGCAAATAGTTTCAACGTTTTTTGTTTTATTTTGCTGTAAGAAATCGATAAACGATTGTATTTAAAGTTGTACCAATGGTTTGCTGGCGGTTGTTCATTGGAATCTATTAATCAACGCATATCTTACATTTCATTTCACTTGACTAGTGGAGCAATGTGAGCGCCACCAAGAAACTATATATATGCAAATGACACAGAACGTTACATATATACGAAAACGGGAATGCCGCGCTATGACAAAACGCGTCGTGTGATGCAACCGGATTTTTTTTAAAATACAATAAAAAGCCAAAACAGTGACGATTATTTTGTTTTTGATAGCGGGTTAATCCGGCCCTCGCCATATAAATAACGACATGATAACGGCTGAAACTCTGCGCAATTTCTATAGGCTATATAGCCAGAATGAATTCGCAGTATATACGTCTTTTTGTTGGGGGTGGGTGAGAGCCGTCTAGTTTTTTTCGGCTTCATTAAATCGGAACACACAACACCCGAGACGAACGCGGGAGCCGCTATAGACGCAGCTCTCTGCTGTCTAGTGAAACCAATTATTTTTGCGAAATTGAATGCTCAAGAGACCTATAATATCCTCGTGCACTTTTCTCCCACTCCCACATCAAATAATGGAACGGCCTCGGCATGACGAGGATTTACGATAATGCCAAAGTAACTGGTTTTAAATGTGCGCGTTAGGCTTTTTGTGCGCGCGGATGGCCAGCGAGTGACAACTCGCCAATTTTGTTTGGTTTTGTTTTGCGGTTAAATGTTTTGAGCAGAAGGTGATGATGGAAGAATCTTATTTAAAAAAAAAAAAAAAATGAAATGTCTTTATCAAATCGTGAATCCCGTTCACGAGATGTTAATAGCGGACAGCTGAGTGAGTCACAATTGAAAATAGCACTTGTTCAAAGACACTTCGTTTTGGTTTTTCAATGCGGATCAAATGCACTCACGAATGTCTTCGTTGACGTTATCGCCCCACCCTCCATCAGTTCGCTATCGATTTTCACGCTGGAACGCGTCTCGTTGATGGCTGCTATAGGCAGTAGGCTATATTGACAACTTTCTATTCCCATGAAACAAAAAAAAAAGGCCTTTTTTCAGTTTCTATGCGATTCCCAGTTGTATCATCGAGTGCTATACGTGAATAAAAGAATATCGATAGGCACTTTCAATTTTTCTTTTTATTTTCGGCACGTATATATGTATAGTTTCCAGGTATTGGAAACTGAAGTAAAGATATAGGAAAAAAACTTGACAAATCAACTTCATTTCAGTATACAAGAAAAAAAAGAAAAGCAAAAGAAACGAGACCGATATGAAACTAAACAATCGTCTACTTATATAATGGAAAAAAAGGTGTCACGAAATATCTTTGAAAACAAAAACGAATCTCATTTCCACAATTTTCGGCTTCGACGGCGGGCCAGACTGTTTGCCACTTTCCAATCCGATTACAGTGTTGCCGAGCAAAACAATAAAGTTGAACGAACACTGAAAGGCATAGAGTGCACGCGGGTGCGTATATATTACATATTAGATTGATATTCTTTTTATCAAGTTAACAGATTGTGTCCCCCATTTTTTTGTTCCCCTTCGTCGGGGACCCGCACCCCCCGGGCTCTTTTCGAACATTTCCAAACCACGCATGGCAACACAGGACACATCCATGTATTTCTGTTTGTCTGCCAGCTTCATGGCATATTTTATTTATTTTTTAAAATATATAGGACTGTTCCAGCGGGTTGTGCTCATGTCCGGCTCGGCGTTGAGTCCGTGGGCTCTGAACCACCAGGCGGGCAAGTTGAAAGCAGAAGTGGCGCGTCAGATGGGCTGCGAACCGTTCACGAAATCACAAGGAAGTCTTGAACAGATGAGTCTGGCCGATATTGGCGATTGCCTTCGAAAGGTATCGCTCGATTCTCTGATGGCCGTTCGTCTTGCCGAGACTCCGCGATTTTGTCCAACCTTCGCGCCGTTCATAGATGGCGCTGGCATCGTCGCCGTCGATCCTCTTCACGCCATGCAATCGTCCAGCGAGGATTTCGCACGCATTCCGCTCATCGCTGGAGTGACCTCTGTCGAAAGCTATCGCTATACTGGGTAAGTTTTATATTTAATCTGTTTAGTTCATATTTAATGCATTAACCTCGTCTAATAAGAACTCGTTGACAATTGATATCCTAATATTTAAGGACAAAATTTATCGATTTCCTGCATCTTACATTTGATTCGGATTGAGATCCAACAAAGGAAGATGTGCCTTTAAAAAGAAAAAATAATAATCAAGGCTTTTGTAAAGATTGCAATCGAGCTCAACTCAACGAATCGCGTCAATTCATCGAATAGATTCTTCTTCGTTTCTTTGCTATACACATAATCAAACGAAGGCAGTGAACGTCTAACGACAATTCGATTCACCAAGCGCTGAAAAAAGCAATCACATGTGAATACACACATCCCGCAGCCCTGCAGCACTTACAGTTTGAATCCGTCTGGATTTATGGGTGAAATCTGCGTCAGAATAAAGTCCCGCGGTAGCTTTATTTTGGTTCAATCATCAACCTCTCTCTCCTTCTTCTCTTTGCCAACCAATTGGGAATATGTGTACAAGGATTGCGTAATATGCAAATGCACGTGCCCAGCTGCCGCGCTACTGCATTTATAGGGATGCAAGAAATGTTCGGTTTTGTTGCTGACGTCGTTTGTGCTCCCCTCCCCCCGTCCTACGGAAATAATGAAAAGAAGCAAAGTCGGGAATAGACGGCGGGAAAGTGTGGATGTGTTGCCAGCATAAAATGATCATTTGTTTCGCACCGCTTGGCGTAGTAAATTGTAAACAGCCAACAGCTCAGTCTTAACCTGAAACAAGTTCAATTTGTTCCACTAGATCCGTTCGCGATTGTTCAAATTGCAGTCATCAGTCTATGTATCGATTGAAAGATTCATCAAAAGCCTAAATGATATTTCAATCATGCAGTCTGCAATACAATATCGACCTATAGCATTTATTGATTCAGCTTTTGACTAGCGTACTGTGTATATGATATTTAAAGTAGACGTTTGACACGTAGCCAAGGAAATGTCAAACCAAAGTGGTGCTGCTCATCTGTCACTGATCTTGAATGTCATCCGGATGTCTTGTTTTTTTCGTTTCTGTTTCCGGACATGCACGTTTTACTGACATCGAATGCTTTGCTGTCATCCGCAGCGATGCTGATCTGCGGAACGGCATAACGGAAGACAAAAGGGACCGGACATTGCGGACTTTAATCCGCAATTTTTATCAGTATCATCTCAACGAAATCTTTTACGTCTTACGGTAAAACTCATATCAGTCATCCCAAGGCGATTCATCCATTCAATTGAACCCTAACGCAGCAACGAGTACACGGATTGGGATCGTCCTTTGGCCCTGGATGACTTGTCGATGCGGGACAGTCTTTCGTTGGCGCTGAGTGACGGACTTGTGGTTGCGCCGTTGATGCACGTCGTTCACCTGCACGCCCAGCGATCGACCAACCCTTCGGGCACCTTCTTCTACCATTACCAAGGGCAGATTGGAACCATCCAGCCCGTCCTTCACGATCAGCAGCAAGATGTTGACCAATCAGAATATCACGTACGTTTTTCGAATGATTTCATTGTTTTGTTTTTTTCAAGTATGGCTCTTTATAGTGTTGCGTATATACGACATAGGGCCAAATGGTGTTTATAAATGTATGTGCTATAGGGCCAAATAGATTGCGGCGAAGGATAAACAGAGACATCATCCATCACGAGGGCTTAAATAAGTGCGAAAATACATAAATCAAACAAACGGAATGCGACCGATGTTTTTCGGGTGGGCGTGCAGTCGACGTCTTGCGATCCATCACGAAATAGCACGACTTAACTGGATAACAATAATTCAATTAAATGATTCTGCTTGATAAGACATTTTTGTGCGTATGACGAAATGCATCATCGTCAGTCACAACTACATCGCTGATGATGACATCAACCTCTTTCTCTTTTTTTTAGTAATAACAAAAACATGGTATACAATCATCTTTTATATCTGTGATCATTGTAGTATTTTTAAAAAACAAAAGACGACCCTAATCATTCATTTCAATCTTTTTTCTGAAAAACAATAAACGAAACAGCGTCTAGGAAGCGTCACGGGAGACGAACTGGAAGCTTTGCAATTGGACGCCACAGTTAGCGGAGCTTCAGGGTTTCTAACCGATTCTAATGGTAACGAGGCAGCAAGCCACATCGTCACTAACGCGACAGAGGCCGTTAAGGAACCCAAGACATGGTCGTCCCAACTTCTCCCGTTTCTGGCGGCCTTCGCCAGCACTGGGCAAGTTCCATCTCTGTCTGTATAATTATTACACAAGAGAGAAGAAAACTATGATTGAGTTGTTAACGATGTTAAAAGGGAGAAACAAGATCTGACGAAACTATAACACACATTTCATTGTCTTTCTTCTTCTTCTTCTTTTTATGCGCAGCGATCCTAATTTGGAGATCGGGAGCAAAGGCGAACTGATGCCGCGATCTAAACTCCGTTGGGAGCCATTCAACCTGCGTTCGCAGTACTACATGGTATTTGGTGAGCCTCCTTCCGGAAAAAAATATCAATAAATTATAATTGTATGAATATATCACGAGATATCAACTGCAAAAAAATAAAAGGGGATATCATATTAGATTGCCTATATAGAAAAGGGTTTACTTATTTGCGACTGAGCTAAAACAAAACAATTGATTATATGCGCCAGTGAATGTTGAGATTGAATCAGAGTTCGGCTCGGTTCATTCGCAAAGTTCACTGCGTTCTTCAAGTTGAACAACAAAAGTTTATTCTGGCGAGCCTCAACTTGAACAAGAATAAAGTTCTGAACTTAACATTCAGGAACTCGACAAATTGCTGGAGATTCTTTGTTTTCACGAATTAAAGTTGTCAAAACAAAGTTGCTTAATCGTAACCGTATAACGTAAGAATGGAAACAAAGGACTCATTTTTTCATTTTTCTGTTATGCAATGATGCGATATCGAAAGGAATGCAACAGCAACAACAACACGCCCAACTGAAAACCCATTACCGAGGACATCCCATTGCTGTTTGGCTGCAACTGATCCCGCAGTTGCACCAACCAAACGACAACACCAACGCTGAAATGTCTCCTAATCATCACTCGTTCGAGCAGCATAACACTCCAGCTGATCAATTCTACGACGGTATGAAACTACAGCCTTCAACAATCGAAATCAACCGTTGTCACATGCCCCCATCTTGCCCTAATTCCCCATCGTAATAATATAGAAGATGTTTCCTTGTTTATGACGTTGCAATTGAATAATTCAAGGAGCCGTCCGGTTAGTTAACAATGATACGTCAATCAATCGTTGGCCGGAATCGACGCCACCACCAAACTCCGAGCCAGGCACAAGTGCAACGATCGTCGAGTGCAACACTTCGGCCAGCAGCTTCCAGCGCACCGTTCAAAACAAGACCATCAACAAGACGTCATCAGGTAAATTACGTCAAAGACTATTCACGAACAAAAAACCTACGTTCAGTATTGTTTACAAACCGTGTATAGGGGTTTATTTGCATAATGATATGCCATCTCGTACTCAAAGTCATCCTCAGATTTGATTTGCGACGATGCCAAATTAATTAGAAAATTCCGTTGACATATATCCACTTTAAATCGATACTCATCAAATTTATATTTTCACGGAAATAATTCATGGAAACGTTCAAAGTTTTTTGGCAAAGGCTTGCAGCATTTTTAATATATGAAAAAAAGGATTGTGGATTTGATGGGGGTTGAAATGCACCAGATGTCTCTTCCCACGTTTTCATTTCACACAACAAAGAACAGGAGAGTGGGACTCCCGAAAACCAGGAAAATAACCGCCAGACACTGTGTAACGTGTTTGCAGGGCTGCAATCAAATATTTACATATCGAATCATTAGTCTATATCATTGTGCACATTTGCATATATTGGAGTGGAAAGTTTGTTTTTTTTTTCTTTTCTCTGTGACAATACCGGAATAAATTAAAAATGCAAATTCCAGGTTTTTTTTTTTTTTTTTAGTTTTAAGAATTTATTTTAAAAATTCAACAATTCTATGGACGCGAAAGGATTTGAGACTCTCCGGGGAGTAGGGGGGGTTAGAAAGGAGATACCGGAGGATGGGTAATATAAAAATTGTGCATCCATTTTACCATCCCCATTCCACCTCGTTTGAAATTTATGCAAAAATGGAGAAAGAGAAATTTTTTGTTACCCATCCCTTAAGCCGAGAAGAAAAGGTCATCGAAAAAGAAAAAAAAACTGAATAATATGCATATTACCTGTATTATAATTATGGGACAACTGTGTTTGGGAAAGGGTAACTAAAAATCGACAGTCTGTTCAAGGAAATCGACCAAGTTTGAACTCCCATCTTCATTTTCGGTGAATCGATAACTTTAAATGACGTGAATTTTCCATAAAACTGAACGTTTCATCCGAATTAATTCAGAAGCTTAGACTCATTCCGGCTATATTTTTCTTTGTGACAAAATCAGTTGGAGGAGAATGGGCGTTGGTGAATCCGAGTGTAATGGCGTCGGAGACGGGCTCCACGCCGACGGTGTCGGCGCCAGTGAACAACATCAACAACGTGACGACGGTCAGCGTCGGAAGTGAAAGTCGGCTCATTTTTGGCTTCTGGACCAATCAAGCGACGCTGAGCATCATCCTGGTGTTGGGCAACATTCTGCTCATTGTCAACCTCATTTTGTTCGTGACCATCTATCGACGCGCTCGATGCGGCCAATGCAAACGAGGCGGCGGGGACGATAACAGCGACGAAGTGAACAGCATCCAAGTAAGTTTCGATTCCAAACGTTTCTTGTTACATCCCACGCAATGTCCAGTTAACGACAATGCGTTAATCAATCGAATGTCAAGAGGTCGCACTTAACTTATTCCTGAATTTAAAACAAACAAATGATCGAACATCGCAGAGAATGTCGGACGGCCAACTCGAGAGCAGAGGGGCGACAGAATCGACCGAGTCCATGACGGATCTGCGTCAATTGGTCATCAGCCATTGCCAACAGCATCCGCGTAGTCATCCGGACATCACGTCACAAACCATTTTGCCACATCAAGCACCGCTGCGGCCGCCATTGTCTCTCGCCAGTAACGTCGTCTCCGACATGACGACCAACGTACGAGTTCCGTCCCCTCCGCCGTTTTCCATCAAAGCTCCTCCGCCCGATCACCAGGTAGCAGTCGATTCAATCATAACACATTAGGATGGGTTCATACAGGATGGTGTAATGATAATAATGTATCCAAATTTCTGCAGTTTTTGAGCCAGGGGAACAATCGAAGCGCTACGTTGCCGTGCAACAGAAAATCAATTGAAAAACGATCGTTAGATTCGTCTGCAATTCATCGTCAGGCCACAACTGCCAGATCAGTCGAAGAAATTAATGTGTAAATATGTTTGGGGTGGGAAGGGTGTTTAATTTGTCTAATTTCTAATTGCAACCGAAACTGGTTTGTTGTTTCATTCAATTTTTATGGTTTAAATGCCACAAAGACGTAATTGAGGACGGGTCGATTGTTAAGCTTCAGTGTCCATTAAAAACATGTGATATAACCCATCAATCTGTGAAAATGTTGTACGTCTCTCTGAATAGTTGTGTGTACAATTGATCTCCGATAAAATTTGAATATAGTTCACTTTAATCGAAACACAAATCTATAACAGATTCGAATAAAACAAAAGGGAAGCGCATCAGTGTTCTCCGGCGAGATGATCAATGACTTGCAGCAGGTTCCCGTTAACTAAGACGATATGTATTGCCGTTAGAAACTCAACAAGATGATTGACGCAGATAACTTTACATACGCCTGTCAGTTAATTCTATATATGGATTAAACTTTGTCATTGGGTATCAAAAGATGCGCCGAAAGCCAAGTTGAAAAGGGAAAATAACCGGAATAGTAAAAAAACAAAAATTATTTAGCCATTCATTGTCCATGTCTTTAACAGTTGTACATACACGAAAAAGAAAGAAACCAAAGAAACAGAAGACCAATAATAGATTTTAAAAAAAAGATACAGCCCTCTCTTCCGTCCAAAGAAGATACCCCCCCATTTGACAGGGCCACATCTATACTCTCTTTGTTGAATCAAAGCCCTGCTGTGTTACAGCCATCCACAGCCATCATTGATCACAGCATTTCTCTTTCCACATTGATTCTTCATTTTTCTATTTTCTGATCTCTATCGCTCTAATAGACTTCAATATTTCCAAGACCCTCTGTATAGATTTATAGGTCTACTAAATCATGCGCTAATCGAAATGTATATACGGTCAAAGTCAAAGTGTTACTAACGCGCGGATAAAGTTCTATATAAGAAACTATATCAAACTATTTTGCTTCCATACATCAAAGATTTCCGGTTATTTTTTATTTCCTCTCTTATTCCGGAAGGGCTTTCTTATATTGTTATATCACACAGCTGTACGTATATATCTATATACGAACGAGTGAAATGCGATAGTTTGAAAAATCTTCTATATACATGGAAATAAAAAAAGAGGAGACCAACCAGCATTGAGAATAAGAAAAAGAATCCCTACCGAGAAAATGATGACAAAAGGACTGGGTCGCAAAGCAAAAAAATGTCGCCGACCGACGTACTCGTTAAACCCGCTCGTATACAGATCGTCTAACATTGTGTCGTCATCATTTCTAGATAGTGAGAGAGGGGGCCTATTATGTTTGTTCACCGCTATCAAGTGCACAGGGGGAGGAAATCATTCCTTAATAAAATGCCATTCGCAATATGTCGACTATATAATAGGAAATAAGGAAGAAAGAAAACTTGATGCGCCATCAGTAAGAACAAGAGATAAACGAGTTGAAGGATGGTGGGTGGAATGTTGGAAGGCGGATTGGGATAATCAATTCGGGCTAATGACATCAATTAAATACCTAAGAATTTGAAACGATCAAAAGTGAGAGGCAAGCGAAAAATGTGCGGCGATACATGAAATTGACATCAAAAGAGGCCATCCCACGTTCTATTCTTTCTATTCATCGAGAATAATGTGAAGTCTGCAACGTTGTCTTGCTTCTCTTTTACATTTATCAAATTAAGAAAAGGCAATTTTTTATTTTTTAATAACACAAAACATCAATCAAAACAAAAAGTCTTTATTTATTTATTTTTTAAAATGGACGTCTTCCTTTCTTTTATTCTTTTACGCCCACTCTCGTACATCTCACCTTGACGGTGGATTCTCGTCACGTCGAACGCAACTGATTAATAAAAGTGTCAACGAACGAGACAAGTTCCGCTTTTCCGCCAGCCACCAACTAATGTCGAATGCGATCAATATATATAGAGGTCGGGGTGGATAGATAGATTGCCTATTGTTGCTATATAATAGTCTGCTATGTTTAGCTACATATGGCGTGTGTGTAAAGGTCCTAGGTGACACGGATCACGGACCGTTCTGTGTTCGTTTTCAGATTAGAAAATGCGTCGATTAGTTTTCCTTTATACTCTGCGAACTAAAATCAGGAAACACTAAACTCTATACGTAGAATTCGTTTCTTGATATTTCATTGTTTCCAATAAGACGAACGCCATCATCAGCTTGTGAGAGCCTCTTCGTCGACGATATTGGCGTTGGTGAAGAATGAAAATGAGGATGGAGAGCCGCCATCTATTCCGCAATGGAGTGCTCTGTTCTCTCTATTTTTTTTTTTTTTACGAGCACAAACTGAATGACAATGGCGAAAACAACATCAGCTGCAGCTGTCTGAATATTGAAAAAGAAAAAAAGAACAAGCTCGTGTCTTGGAAAAATGATGGTCTGGCAAGCATCAACGATACAGTCGGTGTTGAAGATGAAGACTGAAAGCGGCATAAATAACGACAGAGTATCGCATGCAAATATATGCACAGCCGCTATATACAAGACAACAGGGCACGGCCATTTTGATGGGAATCTCCTATTTTCTGAAAACAAAACAAAACAAGGACGGCCTTTTGCTTTACGTGGCACGTCCAGTAACGCACACGTGTCGCCTTTTACAATTTTAACAGCAATATCCCCTGTATATGCTGTACATGCAAAGTAACATGTGCAAATTCGAGCGCGTGTCCGTCCTGGTGTCGAAGACGTTTCATCATTTTTGTGTATAGCTCGGGACAAAGATCGGCATTAACTCACGATTTCTTCATGTTGATTTATTCATATCAGCTCCTCGCGTATTTCATTTTTTTTTCATATTTGAATTGGTTAAACATAGCGGTAATCTCCTCCTATAAACCACTTTAAACGTTTAACATTTAATGATGTTTTAAAGTTGATTTTTGTGGGCGTTATTGGCTAACATCGTTTTATTTATTGTTGTTGTGGCTCTCCCGCATCTATTCGGCCGATCCAAACTAATACACAACGCGAGTTTGATTTCGAAAGTGACGAGACCGATGTGCCTTGTTCCACATTTCACTCAACTTTTCTTTCTTGTTTTTCCAGCTGCGATAACTATATAATAGAGTCTGTGATTACTTAATGCGTCCGCGTTCTATACCACAGCCGTTGGGCCGGTATTCGTCCAGCTCAACATCCATTTCAATTACAGCCAACAGGTGTGCGCCATTATCGATTTTTCATTATACACTTCATTAACAGATTTATTTGTGTTTCTATACACGCTCCAAGTTGGGTTAACCTAAATTAAAAATGTCATCGTATTACCCTCTTTTATTGTGTGTTTCTTCTGCTCTCAGCAGACGTTTATTTATGCAATAGCTTTCAGGGTATTTTATATAACGCGACTTCAGAAAGACGTATGACATGTCCCCACTGTTATATTCGTCTGGCTGTGCGTAACACATGCGTCATCCCCGCAATATAGAATATACACTCCCAGCACAAACTGTTTATCTAACACGTGTGTACGTATTACTTGTCAGCTTTAGCACAGGGTCGAATATTGTTGTGGGCTATACTCTCTATATACACACCATTGACGTAGTGGTTCGCTTATATACCGCCTCATGTGTTGGAATAAAACCGATCAATACTCGTTCGGCCATTCTGTACAGTGGCGTGGACAACACAATAAAATTCACGGTGGTCGTTCGGTTCATTGTCGTGAACAAAACGTTATATTTAAAAGAGAACGACCAATCATTTCTTTTCTTTAACACGGTTTCACTCCAATGAACAGGCAGTTGGCGGTCACGTGGTTGCATCGTTATTTCAAATTATGCATGACCAACTATAAAAAGAATGATTCTTTTATTTGATGTGAATGTATACAAAATGCATATTTGCAGCTCTCGTTGTCCAGTTTTTTAGTTGATTGAGAAAAGCCTTTTTTTGTTTGTGATCTCTTATGGCTAACGTTAGATTGGATGCTGTCTTATGATGTCGTAAAGCCAAGTACCCAAAATCCTGGTTATTCTTTTAAGGCCCCCTCTCTTTTTTTTTTGTTGTGAAAACAAAAGACTTGAAGCCTGCTTTACATAATCTATATAACGAGAACTTCAAAAAGAAAAACAAAATCGAATTTGTAGGGCCGACACTTTGAGCCCGGCTGATATTCGCGTGTGTGTGCCTCTTGTGTGTTACAGAGTCTCTACGTCCGGGATTGATCCAATCAAAAGACTAAAAATAGCGCAGTGTTGCGGATGCTCAACGTATTCGTTCATGTGCAACTGCATTAGTTAGCCCTCCTTTTCGCTTTTATGCACTTTGACTGAAAAATCTATAGCGAATCCTCGCGTCTCAACTTGTTTCGCTTTGGAGAACGACGACGAGTCCCTTTCATCGTCGGCTTCCTGTTGCTAAATTCCAGTCCGTACTGAACAAGCGACAATAAGAGCAATTCTCATTTCTCTATCGCCATAACCTCTCCAATAAATCAATACATTGAAGAAAAAAGAGGAAATTATTATTCAACTTTGATCTGCATATTATATTCAATTTACTGAAATGGTATAGAGTATATTGCTCAAACTCACGCGTGAATCTCTGCATGAAAATCCTTCATTTTGCAAAAGACAAATCATCGAAGCTGCTTGAATTGCATAAAGTTCCATGGAAAATATAGAGACACGGCGCATCTGCATCCGAACCACCCGAACAATCGGATCTAGTGAGTATATAGATCAAGAAGCTGCTCGACTGGAGTTCGTGATCGCGGATTATAAACTTTGAAGGCAGAAAAACATCTTCCATCATGTCGAGCAGCAAAAGAATTCGGCCTTTAATCTCTGTAGATAACAAAAGACATTGAACATCAAGAGAGTAAAGCTCTTGGCCATTAGGTACGGATTAGAACGTCTCTTTGCCTTCCATTGAGCCATTGAGCTGCTTGTTACAAAGGTAACACAAGAAATGTTGAAGAAATTAAAGAAATGTTCATTCATCATGTTTTAGATTGACCTTAATCAGATTGTCGGCCAGTTTTAACCTGTGCTGAATTGAGACATCCATAGCTCGTGGCCACTGGACCAACCAAACTATTTGGCAATTCATGTAAATAATGTTGTCACGTGAGTCTCTGGGAGTATATCCTTTTATAGTTATATACTTAAAGAATAGGCCTAATCATTTTCTAATTATAGATAGCCTATACGATTTCCGGACATCTATTATTGGGCTCTATTCGTATATACATACACGCTTGATTAGGCCATCATCGGAGCGCCGAGGGCGTTCAAACGACGTGCCACGCCCTGATGCACGCACGCAACCGGAAGAGCAATAATGACGCATCCAATTTCTTGATAGGCAACCAAAGAAAACGTACTAAAGATTAAATGTCGGTTAAAGCAGTAAGACTCGCAATAAAGTACGAGAAACTATATAGAGGGCAATAGCCTGGGTCAGGTGAGGTATACAATCTGATGGTTTTGAAATCTTTCAATTTATGCAATCAAATTTCATGTTTTTTTTTTCTTTTTTGGAAATTTGAAAAGTCTATAGTCATTCGATTTCAAAGCGAAAAAAAAACAAACAATTGAATACGCGCAGCGTCTTTGACGTCATTCACGATCGTTGCCACGTATAATTTCTTTCTACTCTACTCAGAAACTCAAGATGGGATTGAAACTGCCATTAGAAAACGTTAGCGTCATTCGTGACTGTTCCTGGAACGACAAAGCCTTCATATTGTCTTTTCCCTATTTGTCATGGCAACCCTATTTCTCCTGTTGTTACACGTGGCAAACTGAATCACGCGTGATTGGAAAGTTGTTTGCACAGCACAAAACGAAACTCTAGAAGAACAAGATTGCAATTGTATTGAAACGATTCCCATCCCCGGCATCCGTCAAATGAAACGAAAAATACACCCTCGTGAAATTCAATTGAACAAACAAATTAAAATAAAAGGTATCATACACATTTGAAGCAAATGACTAATGAGTAGGCTTTGACGAACAACATGTTTTGACGGAGGTCTTTGACAGTGGCGCTATATTACCGATGCTCACAGCATCCGACCTAGCCCATACGATAACTGCCATCAGTAACGATGAAATCCAAACGGTATAAACAATGAGTGACGAGCTGCAACGCAAAAATGATGAATTACGAGGGAAACGAATTTGCAATACACGTTAGCACGAGTTTTTGCAAAGAGGTTGGAAGTCTCACGTAATTCCTTAATTTATTCAAGACGTGGAATTGTTTAATTATTCTACTGTTGAAACATTTGAAAGGCTTAGTATATAATAACAGGTGCTTTCCTACTCGATTCGTCGGAGAAGAGGCTTCAACTGAAATGAGACGATTTCATTATTTTGAATGCGCATTGCAGTTTATAGTTGGCGCTCCAGTTACCAACGACAATGATTCATTAGGATGGGCAAGATAATTATCCCTTTGTTCGATATTTCCTACCCTCTACCCTAGCACACGACACGTGCGTTAGAGGTAGGGTAAGGAATATTGGCTGTTATGTCAGAATAAACAGGTTAACCCTCTAGGCTTAAAAGAAGAATCAGGATCACATGGAATCGTATAAAAAGAGGCCCGACTGAAGATAGAAATCAGTCGAGTGAGCACCTCTGATACAGTAGAATAATAGCAGTCTACGAGTTCTAATAGCTGAATAATTTAGTGTCTTCAAGTTGCAGCCTGAAATTATGGGTAACGTATACATTTCAACTTGTCTCATCATTTTGGGTGTGTTAATATGACGATGCAATTGTTGAGTTAATGGATTTAGTAATTAGTATATAGAGGTGGATTGATTGTTGGAAGTTAAGATGACTGCAATTATGTAACTGGTTTATTAAAACCAATGGTTTGATTCCGGCAGCTTCCTATGGTATTATGCTGCTACTGGCTGTCGTGTCACTGATGGCTGGGTGGACCGTGGGTGTGCCGATGGGTTCGTCTTCTTCCGAGTACGGTAGTTATTCATACCAGACGACCACTGCTGCGCCGTACTACACCACTGCTGCGCCGTACTACACCACTGCTGCGCCGTACTACACCACTGCTGCGCCGTACTACACCACTGCTGCGCCGTACTACACCACTGCTGCGCCGTACTACACCACTGCTGCGCCGTACTACACCACTGCTGCGCCGTACTACACCACTGCGTATGCGGCCCCCACTTACTACACTACAAAGGCGCCCGAGTACTACCCCACAACATATGCGTCCCCCACTTACTACACCGAGGCTCCCATGTACTATGCTCCTGAATACTACACCACCACGTATGCAGCTCCCACTTACTATATGGAGGAACCAAAATACTACTCCGCACCGAGCTATTACACGGAAGCGCCAGTATATTATACCACTCCAAGCTACTACACCGAGGCTCCCACCTACTATACCACAAAGGCCCCTGAGTATTACACCACAACTTACGCTTCACCAGTTTACTACACCGAGGCCCCGAAATATTACTCTGCTCCAAGCTACACTACAACCGTGTCGTACTACACAACTACAGAGGCGCCTAAGTATTATGTAGCACCAACCTACTACACTGAAGCCGCCCCATCTTATTACTCCGAGCCGACCTACTACACTGAAGCCCCGAAGTACTACGCTGCCCCAAGTTACTACACCACGACTGCTCCTTCGTACTACGTCGAACCTAGCTACTACACCACAACTTATGCTGCTCCGTCTTACTATACTGAGGCTGCTGAATACTACACAACTAAAGCCCCAGAGTACTACACAAAGAAAGCTGAATACTACACCACCACTTACGCCGCTCCAGCCTATTACACTGAGGCTCCCAAATATTCGGCTCCACAATACACTACAACATATGCGGCTCCAAGCTATTATACAGAAGCCCCGAAGTACTACACTACAACATATGCCGCTCCGGTTTACTACACCGAAGCTCCTCAATACTATACCACAAAGGCAACTGAATACTACACAACTGCCGCCCCGGAGTATTACACGAAGAAAGCTGAATACTACACCACAACATACGCTGCTCCAGCTTACTACACTGAGTCTCCCAAGTATTACCAGACTGAGGCACCGCAATATTATACTACAAAGGCCCCCGAATACACCACAACGTACGGTGCCCCAAGCTACTACACTGAGGCGCCCAAGTACTACACCACCACCTACGCTGCTCCAACTTACTACACTGAGGCTGCTGAATACTACACCACAAAGGCTGCTGAATACTACACAACCACTTACGCTGCTCCAGCTTACTACACTGAGGCCCCTAAATATTACCAGACTGAGGCTCCAAGATATTATACTACAAAGGCCCCCGAGTATACCACAGCATATGTTACTCCTAGCTACTACACCGAGGCACCGAAGTACTACACAACAACCTATGCAACCCCATCCTACTACACTGAGGCTCCCAAGTACTATTAATCGTGAAAATTGCGCTGTCCATCAAGCTCGATGATGGAATATTCAGATTTGGTTTTATCATTTACAGTCCTCGTTCCAAGTATTTCCATTTATGCATTCACTAGTCGTTCCATACAAATGTTTCCAAATGAATTGTTGAATACAGATATAATGCCGTTAACAAATCCCCTCGTTGTCTTTATTCTGTATCAAATAAAGATAATGAAAACTATTTGTTTCTCTACAACACTGTAATTGCTGAACGCATTTATACACTAGAACAATAGTGAGAATTACCTCTTTGGTTTTCATGAGTTTGGTATAATTTATATAGCCATTTGGTTGCGTAGCATAGAACATTGCTTTAATTCATTGCATTAGCCAATTAACATTGAGTTGGGCAAGGTTGAAATCCACTTATCTTATTAACCGTGTTTAATTGCGTAGCAGGATGTAGCGTAAAATTTTTTAGTTTGCATTTCCACCACTAATGTTAATTTCCTAATTTCAATCTGAAATTCCCTTAAAAGGAAATGCTCAAATATTCGGACTAGATGTTAGAAGTTTTGGTTTGCCAGTTTAGATTTTAATTATTGAAAAAAAAAAAAAGGTTGCGCTAAGCTCTTGAATGACATGCTAGTATCCTCCAGAACTGTCACGATGTTGGCCCGGATCATATTGCTGTACTATATGACCCACATCGTGACATCAGCTGATAGCTCTTACCTCTCTATTCAGCCTTGCATTGGAATGGTGGGCCAATCCCATACCAACGCTTCACCTTTCGAGTTGTATTTGCTTACAGACTCTTGGTTACTAGCAATCCCAACATTGGGAGGGTGACATACCCAGTCATTTCAAGTGCCGCTACACATCGAAATGCACTCAACTCTTATATACCGTGAATTTAGGCACCAAACCACGTTGATAAAAAAATCGGGCAATTTCCGACATAAAACTAACTCCCATTTAAATTCTGAGAAAATATTACGCAATGTCTTAAATGAACATTATTGGGAAAACAATGATGAATATCATTTGACTTGTCTATAAAACAAATAACTTAATTAAATGTTTAAAATTTCATATTACTTTCAAGCACTCACGATTTAGGGTGTGGCATGACGCATCAACACCGTTAATGACATGCAAGAATCCTCCATATCACCTTGCGGCCGATATTGGCACTAATTGGCTCACGCATTGTTTAGGTGTTATTCCAGTTGTCGGAAATAAAACAATCTAGGATCGTCACTACTAAATTCTAGCAGTTATAGTTATTCCTGCAATTCCAATCTTGACATCACGTTAATTCATTAACTCATTAAAGTACACATTCACTTTTTTCCTTCAAACTGGTGAAAATTAAAAAGCAAAGAAGCGAATGTGCGATCAGTTGAGAATAGTCTGTTTTTCTCTGGTTACGTTAAATCGCAATTGCCAAAGGAAAAGTAATTGCTAAGTCTAAAAAAGTCTATTGCTACAGTGTTCGTTCAAATAATTGGCACTCTGTGCACCACATTTATTCGTGCACTATAGCTCTTCCATGAAGAGTAACTCGGCTTTAAAAACGCGACATTTTCATTCGTATGTGAGCCGTTGGTTAACGTAGATGTTGCATCTCCGCCGCCCAATTGAATAACGCCGACGGACATCGGTGCAAAGGGGAAGGTAAACTAGAAAAGAAGAGGAAGGGAATGAGAGGAAGGGAAGGGAATCGAAGAAAAATCTGTGCAAACAAGTGCAGCTTAGGTGTCACTTGATGTAATGTCGCCTCGGGTTGGTGTTCGATTGTGCTTGATTTAATCTCTTGTGTTTCGTTTCGCCAAGGAGGAAATTCTCAAAAACCCCTTGGGTAAAGGATAGTAGGAAATTCAACAGCTGTGCCGAGTGCAATTAATAGTGTGTTTTACTTCATTATCTACTAAGTAATGTCGGAGAAAAAGAGTGTGCTTCTGGAGGCAAGTACGAAAATGGCCAGTTTGTCAGATTCAGATGTTTCTTCGATATCGGTGAATGTTCCATCAAACGTTCAGGTAACAGCGCTATCTGACGGATTGTATCATATTAAATGGGCATTCGACATCAGCTCAATTGGAAACGCAAGAGGAAGCCAAGAGACGACGTTTAAACTCGACCAATATTCCTCAGCTTTCTACAAGCTCACCTTGAAGTTCTACAAGCAAGATCCTGATCCTGATCAATGTGAGTGCTCACCCGATACTCAGTTCATGATGAATCTCAAGCTGAAGCCTGAAGCATGCCCAACATCGCAGTGGTTAATTTCTATGGATGGTAGGGACCAATCAGCTGCTGTATGGGCTCGCGTCGGTAGATGTCAGAAAATCATTTTGGACCAGTTACCTTACATTGTATGGAAGTCCGAAACGTTCCCCGTCATTCCAGATTGGGATGCAACTGAAATTCCTTGCCAATTTTGGATCAAGTTTTATCAAAGTGTTGGAGAGATTAACGCAATTCACGAAGAGGTAGGGCAATTCACGAACTTGTACGTCAATCAATTAAACTGTGACGTTACGTTCAGTTTCCATGAGATCAATGAAGACGAGCCGATCGGTGGTCATGTCATCGTTTTGTTGGCCAGAAGCTCCGTCTTCGCTGCCATGTTCTACGACAGAATGCAAGAAACGAGTACGAGAAAAGTTTGCATCAAAGACATCAAACCGGATATTTTCAAACAATTGCTCCATTACATTTACTCTGGTCGAACATCGACAAAGTTGTCAGAGGAAAACGCCCAGCCTTTGTTTGTTGCGGCCGATATGTACGACATTGAGGACCTGAAAGACGAGTGTGTTCAGTTCTTGTTAACTTGCATCAAATTGGAGAACGCTATTAATCTAATGGCGTGGGCACACGTCCATGCAGTCGATTCCCTTAAAGAAGCAGCACTCGCTTTCGTGGCATCACATGGAAAAGAAATATGCAAACAAGATGATTGGGAGAGACTGATCAAGAGTTATCCAGATCTTTGTTTGTTAGCCACTCGAAGCATGTGGAAATAACACTCTCTGTCGGGCAGAGTATCTATATGTTGAAAATTAAATCAATTTCTAAATTGGGATGTTATGTCATCAAGATGGAGAAAAAACTGAAATCTGTTTAATAAAAAATCTGATTTGGTGCTGCAACTTGTCGAGTTTCATTTGCCAGTTTGATAAATTACGTGAAGTTTTTCATGCTTGTTCCTTAATTTAAAGCAAATTGAATATTAAATGAGAAATTTTACCTGAGAAATCTGGGATGCATTTTACTGCAAATGGATCGAACCAATTTTAGGAGCCCTTTAAAGCTCTTTCCAGGAAACAAAAACGTCAAAAAGGGTAAACATATTGGCTGTTACGTCATTACCTGTAAGGTGTACGTGTCGTCGTTTCAGTTTGCATTTTTAACAATTAAAATGTGGAATCAAATTGTCTTTAAGTAGACAGATTGTCTTGCATGTTGGTTTTCAGATGATGTAGGAGCCTACTCTTATTTCCAGTTTGCTGATATCATACTTATTAAAAGGAAAGGTAAATAGACGACTTTAAACTAATGAAATTCCATTATCAATATCACCTATGTCTAATTGAAGCAGAAATTAAATGATTATTTGCAATTTACGTATCTTTAGGGTCGCAGCCGAGGTGTCGTCATAACTATTTCGCTGATAATTTGGAGTTAAGTTGTTATCGTACGTGTGAACTAGACTCAAGCGACCATGCAAAATATGTTTGTTGGAAGTCAACTCAGAATCTGTTGTCAAACGTTGTCCTTCTGCATAAACGTTTTGTTTCATTTCCACTTAAACAATCGTCTATGCGTAGTTTTGTTGTTCCTCTTTCCTAGGGTCGAGAACAAGGTTTTTTCAGTCCATATACTCTCAAGGTCTGAGAACGTTTTCATCTTCCTTCTGATTCAGAAGAGTCTAACCAAGTTCTAGACAACTTGAAGCAACAATAAATTGAATACAAGTCTACCTAATCAAAGTGTGTTATTTTCTCTGCTAAATTCCAACAAAACATAGTATCTTATCTCTTATCTCTCACATTTTAGTTTCTTCGAGTAGAAAAAAGATTTCAGTAAAGAGGAAATAATTGAAGTTCGTGTATGTTCCATTAGACAGTTGAACGGGATTCTCTAAATTTATTACTCTATTTGTTCTTTCACGATTTTTTTAGGCGTTGTGCATCTAACGCGATAATCTCAAACGACTTTCGCATAAGAAGAGAAGATAAAAAAGAAAACTTGAGAAAATGAGCAGGCGTGTAAGGGAACAGGCTAAAAGCTTCAAGGCAGTAAGTAATTTCGTCTAAAGTATTACATGTTTCGTTTCTCTAAACATTTTTCCCTTTGTTTGTTTCTTTTTTCTTTTTTCTTTTGTCAAGCGCCCATTACCTGTACCTGATTTTCAAGTAACAGATCAGAATGATGGTTATTTTAAAATTGAAGGGACATTCAACACCACCGAGTATGAAACGTCACGCCAAGAGGTGAAATTTGAGCTCAACGACATTTGTCCGGGGCTCTTTTCCTTGCATCTGTCCTACGAACCTGTTGATTACGAAACTTCCTCATCCAGCTTTGAATATGGAGTCGAACTCTCCTTGGAGAACACGTCGTCGTGTTTTTCAAACATCTCACCTCTCGTTTGCTGTGAGGATAGTCACCGCAGGCCAACTGCTGTTTGTGCCAGCATCAATGCATGTCCGACATTCTTTTTGAAGCAGATCTCTCCAGGTCAATGGAAGTCCGCAGAAATGTATTATGAATCTAAACGTTTTGAGTTGCAGCAAATGAAGATCCCTTGCGTGCTGTGGATCCACTTTTCAAGAACGACTGGCGAGAGGAACGCACAAAAGCAATTCGTTAGTTTGTACGTCAATCAGTTGAACTGCGATGTTACATTCCATTTCGACGCAGCCGAAAAAAACGAGTCAATCGGTGGTCATGTCGCTATTTTGTCGGTTAGGAGCTCCGTCTTCGCAGCCATGTTCCAGAGCAGAATGAAAGAAACAAACACGAGAAAATTTAAAAAGTTTGAAATTTGAAGTCCGCTAAAATGCCCCTTGTATCTCCACCTTCGGAGTTACAGCAAATGAAGATCCCTTGCGTGCTGTGGATCAACTTTTCAAGAACGACTGGCGAGATGAACGCACAGATGCAAATCATTAATTTGTACGTCAATCAGTTCAATTGCGATGTTACATTCCAATTCGACACAGCCGAAAAATACGAGTCCATCGGCGGTCATGTCGCTATTTTGTCGGTTAGGAGCTCCGTCTTCGCAGCCATGTTCCAGAGCGGAATGCAAGAAACAAACACGAGAAAAGTTTGCATCAAAGACATCAAACCGGATATTTTCAAACAATTGCTCCATTACATTTACTCTGGTCGAACATCGTCAAAGTTGTCAGAGGAAAACGCCCAGCCTTTGTTTATTGCGGCCGATATGTACGACGTTGACGACCTGAAATACGAATGTGTCCAATTCTTGTTATCTTGCATCAAATTGGAGAACGCTATTAATCTAATGGCGTGGGCGCACGTTCACTCAATCTATTCCCTTAAAGAAGCAACGCTCACTTTCATGGAATCATGTGGAAAAGAAATATGCAAACAAGATGATTGGGAGAGGCTGATCAAGAATTATCCAGATCTTTGTTTGTTGGCCACTCGACGTATGTTGAAATAACAATCTATATTAGCAGATTATCTATATGTTGAATTATAAATCTTATTTTTTTTTTATTTGGGGAATTATATCATGAAGGCGGGGACCATCATTTAAAGCTTATATCAGTTCAATAAAATCAAATCAGATTTTATGCTGCAACTACTCAAATTTTACTTACCACTTTAAGAATGTCAACGCCCTTAAATGATTTTGCAGATTTTATATATTACCTAGGGCATCTGGAGTTAATCACGTTCACTGCAAATGTATCGGACTGAATGAATTAGAAGCTAATAAAAACCCGCTTGGTCTATGTCAACTAATTTCTCTAAATACGAACGACCCATTTTGCAGGAGCGTGAACAATTGGCACTCAAATACACCACAAGTGATTGTCGTGTAAATAATGATGTCACTCTTTAACAAACCCGTCAACAATACCACCGAAGGTCTACCGAGAAACGAAAGGAACTGAGAAAGTGGGCAATGGAACAACGCGTTTCGAAAGCACCGACATAACAAAACGAACCAAAGTAAAAGGATGACCCTCGCTTTTCTTATTTTTTGCCAGACGTTCACTTCTCATCTTTGGAAAACTTTGCAGACGGAATTAACTGCCGTCATGTCCTGCTATAACATTTTTCAGCTTTCTCTCATTTGCATGTAAGCTGATCCCCCCACCTTCGAACAATGTTGACTGTACAGTTCAGTAACACTGATACACAACCATTTCCATATCCCTCCTTTTTGTATAAAAACGTGCGACAGTCTAATACTTATCATCACACTTCTCTCCTCCGTCTTCAGTACAACAGCAACTCCTAGTTCTACAATGAAAATCGTAAGTTCCTTGTTTTCTTCTTTGCTCGGATGTATTTAAAATGCTCCTTTGTACATTTAAAGGCAATTATCGTAGCGATCCTCGTGGCTCTCGTTGCCGCTCAGCAGGAGCCAGTGGCCATCGTCTCATCCAATAGCGAAACGAACGCAGATGGAAGTTATACTTATGCGTAAGTTTATTAAAATCCTGATGTATTCTTATTGTTATTATATAACAAAACGTGAATAGCTTTGAGACCGCTGATGGAACCAAAGTTGAAGAAAGTGGCAGCCAGAAACAAGTTGGTCCAAAACCTGAAGACATTGGAACAGTGTCCAGGGGATCCTACTCCTACACTTCTCCGGATGGCGTTGTGATCACCGTTAACTGGGTAGCTGATGAGAAGGGATTCCAGGCTACAGGTGACCATCTACCAACTCCTCCCCCGATGCCCGAACATGTCGTCAAACTCTTGGCTGACTTGAAAGCTGCTGGCGCTCTGTAATCGACTCTGGATAATCTATAATCTATAACTTTTTTGGGTCTGTATCTGTAAATAATTTTTCCAAACACTGTTCCAGTGTACATAGAAAGCTTGCATTCAGGGTTGGGATGTATCATATGAAAGTTATTGCGTGTTATTATCTTTAAGAAAAATAAATACATTTCAGTTCTATTCAAAAGCTGTTATGCATTTGGCTCATTTTCTCACAATGTGTACAAGTGGATTGCACCGTTCCACGATAATGACGATAAAATGTAACTGAAGTGGCGTAATCATGTTGTTGTTTTAGGAAAAAGGTGACCTTGCCCTCCCTGAAAAATGATCTCCTATCCTCCACACGTGTGTCCTTGCAGATTGTCTGCAGGTGTAATTTTAGAGTGGTGGAACGGAAATTCGAAATGACCTTTTCTCCTGGATGCAACACAAATTCCATCCCTGCCTCTTACCTCATTTTTCTCAGACTCCAAACGGGGCATTTATAGTTTTTTTTTTCATTCTGCTCACCTGCAGTCTGAATTCCAATCGCAATAGAAGGTCACTTGTTTACTCCACCTACAACTATGGCGCGTGCAAGTCGAGTGTGTGATGTAAACCGACACATTTATTCAAACAGAAGTGGAGGGATGAAACGCCATTAGGATATCTCGTGTATTTCAAGCTCTGGTATATTCCCATTTCCACATTTCTTTTCCTTTTCGATAAAATTAAAATGAACTTTTACTTTCACAGTCGGTTTTGAAAGTTGTGTATAAAATGGTTAGATTTGTGTACATTGTCTCCAGCGTCTCTGTGTGGAACAGTATCAAACCGAGTGGTTGGGCTTTTACTTTGTTCTTTTCTTTAAAGCAGAAACCCATAAATCCAGCCCTACGTCAATCGTTTATGTGCTACGTATGCGTGTTTACTTAACTCGGCCAAGGAAGTTGGGAAAAGGAAATTGTTCTTGACGTGTGAATCGTTCACAACAAAAACCTGGAAAGTTCGCGAAGCTCTATTCACTCATACGGTACACCTTGTGCCCCTGCAATTTCCATTTTTATTAAAAACGATGGGCTAAAATAAAAAGCCAAAGATCGCGCACATTCATTATACCTTAAAAGGAAACAAAGTGATGCACAGCACGCAAATTGTTACCTTCCAAAACGTCAGCATATTCATCCTTTTACCTGTGTAAATCCTTGAATCCACTTTCTCGTATTACCCGAACTAACACCTTGACAATATCAATCGAAAAAATTTTTGCCCATCAGAAACTAGTAAAGGTATAGGCTTTCGTGTATTCCAATAGCCTCAAACGATAGTTCCAGCTATAGACGAACGAACGAGTAAAAGTGTTAGATATGACCCTGAATGAGACGGATCATTTTGCAATAAAAATCCTGTCGCAGACCTTGGTGTTTCTTTTTTAGCCAATAGAGCCACGGTATGGTAATAGTACCGGCAGTTGTTCTCCTTTCTCTCTTCGTATCTCGCGGAGCTGTTATAGCTCGGTGAAAGAGTGTTTGATGTAAAGGTCACCACACGTTTTTTTGTTTGTTTTTTTGCAAAATCGTTAGTCAGCCCAGGTGTCCGTGAATCGTATATAAACAGAAAGCGAACAGGAAGATCATCTTTTGTCTTTCTCCAGTAGACCGAAGCCTTTCAAATCTTTAAGATGCGAACCGTAAGTCATCAGACGTTCCAGTTTTTCGCTTTTCTGTTGCAATTCAAAAGGATATCTGTTCTGATTTCTAGACGATTGTAGTGGCCCTCTTCGCTGTGGTTGTTGCAGCACCCACCAACGATAAGGAAGACATCGCCATAACCTCAACCACCAACGAAATCAACGTAGATGGAAACGATGTGCATGAGTAAGTACATATTTTATTTTGACATATGAAACTGTGTGGCTAACTATTGTCTGTATAGTTTGGATATGGCTGATGGAACAGAAGATTACGAAGATGGGAAAGTGAAGAAATTCGGTACCAAACCAGAAGATATTGGAGTGGCTTCCAAGGGATCGTATTCGTACAACTTTCCTGGAACCATCATCACCGTCAACTGGATTACCGACGAGAAAACGAAAGCTGTGCACACTTACATTCAAGTCAGCTATCCAATGCAAAAGCCTGCTTGCAGGTCAATGTCTTGCACGATTGACGATTGACATAACTCGTTGGTAAACATAAAAAGATTACAGTTCCTAGTCGATTGCGCCCATTGGTGTTTTAACAACATTTGTTTTAATAAGTCTTCGTAAAGTATATAAAGATTGTCAGCTAGCAAAATTATCTGAATTCATTTTGTTTACAATCGTTAAAAGTCGGGGAGACAGGAGCTGATTAGGTGCTCGTTCAATATCATTTCCGCATCCGGTGGATTGAATGAATAATAGGCCGACTCCGTGTCTTCCTTTTTGGCTAAAAAGTTAAGGTCATTATAGTTCAGTATTCCAAAATAGGAGATCAAACATATGAGGGCCAAACATAACAGTTGGAGCACAATGACAATGAGAAGTGTGGGTTCGATTTTCTTGGCAAACTTGAAAGCCATGATGATGCAACCTATTTAGCCATTAGTTAGCCCCCCATTAAATCACAAATCAAAATTGTTCGTGATCTTTGATCGTTCGGTTAGGTCAAAATTGTTCATACTCTTAATGGCTGTCATGTAAACAGAGCGTTTAACACTATTCAAATGGAACACACGCTGCTGTTCGGTTTAAATAGTTGACACGTCGAAGCTAATGAATTCCGAATGATAGTCCTTGTGGGGATTTATTGCAACAGATATTTGTTTTGATAACATCGACACTTGGCTTTTGTTTGAACTATTTAATTTCAGCAGTTCTGGGAACTGCAAATTTTATAGGTAGGGAATTTTTCAGTGTATTGAAATTAAGAAAAGGGGAAGAGGAATCAAAAATCCATGATGGCCGCTTACCTATTTTTTCTTGTTTCATCACTCCGCCTCCACCTCGAATTGTTCACGGGGACTTTGAGCAAATGATTTTTTATATACCGTGCCTGAGTAGTTCGATTTCTGTCTCTGTGTATCTCCAACAAGTTTCTGCTGGATAACCGAAGACCAAGTAATGTTCTTTATTTTGTTTTGATGGTTCGTTTTACTAGCCTTCAATTTTAGCACTAAAGGGTTCTTTTTTCCCCATTGTAGTCACGACAATCACGTTCAAGCAAATTTCATGCTCTTAATGTTGCCAATATCTGAATTAAAATTTTGTGAACGAGATTCACAAATGTTCACTGATTTTTTACCACATTTTGCATCAGTTTCCAATCTTCTTTCTCAGAAAAGGGAGTTCATAACAAAGCACATCCCCTCGTTACAAATCGCAAAAGCATCATTTTCGAAAATGCCACGATATTTATCTATAATAATTTCAGTTTGTTAATATTCTCCAAGACTAAATTAGGACAGTTAATGGGTAACACGGGTTTCCATAGCCCTAATATTCGTTAGGTTTGTGTATTTTCAATGTGTAAACCCTTGGTATGTTGGTTAGCGCTGCGGATTCGTAATACGATACATAATGGTCCCGTGTTCGAACCTCGTGTTCTCCAGTTCTATCAAAAAGCGCTACCGTTATTCCTAATGAATAATTGGTAGTCGTCAAGAACTGGTATATCGAAATATTGTGGCCACGGTGGAGTGTGTCCCGCTCAAGTAAGACATAGCTTCAAATGGTCACTGTACATTTAAATTTTGCAACTATTTACAGAGCTTTTTGAATTTATTTGGTGCGAGTGTTAGTTCAAATGAACCTTTCTGGGTTAAAGAAAACTCATGATTGAACCAACGAAGCAGAAAAGAGTCAATGAAAAACATTAGTCAATCAATGATTTTCTACAGGAAAATAGTAATCGTGATCAAGGTTATTTAATAACAATTTTTAATAGCACTGGAAAACACTATATGTCTGTGACAGCTATCGGTCGCTTGTTTTAACTATAAGCTTCCGGTCCCAGCGTTACCATTCGCAAAAGCATCATTTTCGAAAATGCCACGACATTTGCCTATAATAAATTCAACATCTTCATTTTCTCCAAGACTACAACGGCGATGGTTGCTAGGGGAAATGGGTTTGCACAGCCCCAACTTTTGTAGGTCAATATTTTTGTTTCTCAAACTTTGTATGGGATTCCGTGGCATAGTGCTTTGTGATACAGACTCGTGACACGACAGAATACGGTCTTGTGTTCGAACCCAAAATTCCCCAGTCTATAAAAAGCACTACAGTTATTCCAAATGAATAACCAGTAGACGTCAAGAACTGGAATATTGAACAACTGTAGCAGAGTGGAGTGTGTTCCATTCAGATAGAACACGACTTCAATACGCTGCTGTACATTTAGTTTTTGCAATGATATTTTTTGATTTTGAATTTAGAGCATTTTCTGTGACAGCTATTGGCAATCGGTGGCTTGTTTTAACTATAATCTGTTGCTTTAAAAAGCTTTTAGAAGTGCATTTTATAGCACATTATTTCACATTTGGCCTCAACTATCAGTTACCAACTCGTTAGCATTATTTTGTAAAATCAGCTAATGTAGTAACGGTATATGGATGCTGATGCTAGCTTTACAATTTCTTAGAAAACAACAATCAGCCGTTTCCATGTTTCATCATTAGTTTTAAATGACCGGTGCCACTTCGTCCCAACATGACACCCTGTTTTTTTTTTTTTTTTTGGCTTCTGACCTTGATGGATTGTATGAAATTTGAACTGATGGCAACAGTCTTACTCAGTTAAATAATACGTTTTGTAACTTCTTTAATGATAATTTCGTACCACATACGAGTTCACTCGAACATTTCCCCTTGAACTTCTAAGTGCACAGGCATTCACATCAGAAACCCGAATGCGGATGAAATGAATCTAATCTAATCCACTAACATTAGTATAGTATGATGTAGTATTGCAATTGGCAGCACGCGGCACATGTAAATACGATTTCATTTCTATTTCCACTTGATGGTATTGCATAGAAAGGCAAAAACTTGGAAGTGGTGGCACATGGATCGGATCACCGGTGCAGAGTGCAACACAACAACATATCATGATTACTTTGTTGTTGTTTCTCGACTAAAAGAATCGACGAAACACTTTGATGACGACGCGAACCCAAAGAGGTATCTTTCTTTCTGGCTGATCGAAAGTGGTGGCACTGACTAGCTCCGCTTGTTGGAAAAGATTCTTTCGCTCTTGATGTAGCTGATCACGAAGGCTAGAATTGATGGTCACTACTGCCAGCTGCGCTTCCAAGTCTCGGTAAACGGAACGATATCCTGCAAAAAGAAGAACTAGTAGTATAATTTACATTTGACGTGAAGGAAAAGACTTTCTTACCAAAATTGGGAGATCCTACTAGAGTAAAAGAGGGTCGAGGATCTTCTCGACCAAAAGATATCCATAACCCTTTGGCGTGAAAGGTCCAATTTTGCCGTCGATATTCCCACAATCGGATACGAGTTTCCAGCGCTTTATCTATCACACGCCGATAAAATTGGTAGGCCAGTAACGTATAACCCGACGGGATTCCACCTGCAAAACCTTTGGCCCCGAAAAATCCATTGGCCTAGTAAACATGTTAAAGTAAATGCACAAATGTTGCAGGAATCATAAAAAATATGGTTACCAGCGGATGTGCCATTAAAATATGAATATTTGGCGAAGAGTGTTCCAGCAAGCTCTCCATGTATTCCTGGGTAAGGTTAAAGTAGCCAGTAGCTAAACATAATTCGGCATTCTTTGGCACCTTTTCCAGAATCTCACGAGTTAGGATGTTATCCATATAAATGTTTAATTGCCCCATTTGGACAAACGGAAAGATCCAGGTGTCATATGAGTAGGGGTTCGGCCACTGCAATACCGAGGAGGACGCTTTCGGTTGCTTTTCAAATAAGTTCTCAATTCTCCGTTTTGCTTCTTGTGTAAATTCATGCTGATTGGAATCACTTGGGTGATGAGGAAAATCTGAATTCAAGTTGAGGTGATTGTTTTCATTCAACTGGAACGAAAATTGGCAGACAGTTTCTACAAGTTTGTCAAAGAAATCCACTAACTCTTTGGAGTCTTCCACAACGAGGTATCGATCTTGTCGATTCGTGAAGTAATCGTGGCTTAAATTTGCGCCACTAATAAGCAGGGAATCATCAAATATATAAACTTTCATGTGTTGCAGACCAACAACTTCATTCCACCTTTCTGGAAGAATTTTCTTTAGTATTCCTCTCAGAGCTGGAGTATGATAAAAATGGACTGAACACTGTTGGCTGTGTGATTGCAGTAACGGCAGCAGCATAGTACGAGAATTTTGTTGAGCTCCCCTAGATCCTCTTGTTGCATCCAATAAAACACGAATTTTAAGGTTAGAATCAGGGTTCCTTTTCAAGGTACTTTCAATTGTTTTGACAAGCTCATGTTCATGATCTCCTGTTCCAAGGTACAGAGATGCTAATGTGATTCTCTGCTTTGCTTGACTAGTTTTTTCAATAAGTGTTTTGTAGAAACTATCTGGACCGGACAAAACATGAATCTAAAAGCACAACAAATATTCTAAAAGCAGTTTTTCAAATCAGAAGTAAACAAAAATAAACCTTATTTCCATTCACAGGGAAGCAGGGAGCTTTGTTCCCGAGCCATTTGAAATTTTCTAATGTCCTTAAAAGTTCCGTTTTCTGCAGATCATCACCGCCGTCCTCCATTTCGGGACGGGGTAAATGAAGAGCTGAACGTGGGACAAGGTTGCGTTGCCAACCTTTGCGGCCAACCGCGCGATAACGACGATCTTGCCCAGCAACGCATGTCGTTGTCGAAAAAATCCTGCATATCACTTTTTGGAAAATAAGTGACATTTACATGAATAGGCGAATGAATCGTTGTACAAAAATAAACAAACAGACATCTGGTGAGCAGATTATTAAATCAATTCAGCCAATTTTAAATTCGATTTTGTATTCAACTCAATTTGTTATTTTGATTAAAATTTAATATTTTAAAATAATTATCGTATCGACTCAAAAAACATTTTTTTGAATTTATTTAAATAAATGTAATCAAGAGTTTGAAATACTATAGGCAACGTAGCAGACGTCCACACCACGTGAAGATACAAAAGTTACATGAAAGTGATGTTTCCTTTTAGATTTTGTGGGACAACCCTCAGAACCCCAAAACAAAATCAATCAATCAATCAATCAATCTTTTAGATTTTTAAAAAACCTAGTTTGAAAGCGTAAAAAATGGTAGACATACGCTTGGCATCAGAAGTACCGCTCTTTGATATCGTTGCCGATTCTACTGAGCCCAAACATCTTGTCACACCTGGCTCCTTGATCACGAAAGAAACTGGGTTCATGAGGTAAAAGGCGTATTCAACATAACATTTGTTCCTAGCTAACTTATTCAGTGTTATGTAAAGAGGGCATGGGACATACATGCAAGAGGATTGTTTGTACGCCAGTGTTGCTGGCGTAGTTGAGAGAGTTAATCAGCTCATTTCAGTGAGGCCATTAAAGTCTCGATACCATGGAGAGATTGGAGATGTGGTTATTGGAAGGATTACTGAGGTTTCACAAAAACGATGGAAGCTGGACACTAATGCAAGATTAGATTCTGTGCTTTTACTTCAATCTGTCAACTTGCCTGGTGGTGAACTGGTACCAAAAGATTTTCATCATTAGAATTCAACAAATTAAAATAAAAATGTGTTTAGAGAAGAAGATCAGCAGAAGATGAATTATCCATGAGACAGTATCTAAAAGAAGGAGATCTAGTAAGTGCTGAGGTTCAAAATATCTTCAACGATGGGGCTCTCTCCCTACACACACGAAGCATGAAATATGGAAAAGTAATTAAAATAAGTATTATCAGATTAATGAAACATAACTTTGCATCTATTTCCATTGTAGCTTTCTCAAGGCTGTTTGGTAAAAGTGAGCCCATCATTAATACGGCGACAAAAGACTCATTTCCATAATTTACCTTGTGGGGCAAGTATAATTATGGGCAACAATGGGTTTGTTTGGATCTGCCCTACGCTGCATGAAGACACAGCTGGTGGATTTGTTCAAAATTTGGAGGTGCAAGCTAGAAAACCTTAGTTCCATTGTCCATACTCAACTATTTTCTTTTTGCAGACAGTCCCGCAAGCTGACCGACAAGCCATAAGCCGCTTAAGAAATTGCGTAGCAGCTTTGGCGCAGTGCAAGATGATGATCTACGATACTAGCATTATGCACGCTTACGACGCCTCCATAAATGCTGGGTTTGAGGTACTAGTTTAAAATGTAAAGTCATCATCATTTAAACTGTTTTTTTTTTTAATCTTAAATTTTCAAAACTAGATCAAAGATCTTCTTTTACCCGACCGAATAACAGAAATTGCTTTGATGGTTCGGAAACAGTTTGAAATGGAAAAAGAATAATTGTATGATTTCTGATTAAACATTGGTGAATCAGTTTATTTAAACTGTAAACAAAGTTTCATTCTGGGGAGAAGAAAATAACATTAAAGAAGAAACACTCCATAATTAAAGCGGTATTTTTGGTTTTTCCAACTACAACCGGTTTCCCAAGAATTTTAGAATTTTGCAGTTTTCATTAAAGTCCCCCCAAAACATCATATTTACATAACAAGTGCGCAAGAGAAACCAGGGTAAGATCTGCCGTAAGCACCCCGCAACAACATGCCCTGGGCAAGTTTTGAAACACCTAAAGGGTTATATAGGATAATAAATTACTAATGGACCAGTTCCCTAGGCCCACCACAACAACAAAAAAAGGTAACCAGAATTCACGTGAAGCACTGTCGTAACAAGTCAAGCGACTGATAAAAAAAAAAAATAATGGACGTTAAACAAATTTCGTTATGACGGCATAATGGATAACGATTGTGTTGAAGGAAAAAAAAGGCCTCACGTTCGGAATGTCCGCTTTCAGATAGGATTAATTCTTTTGTAGGATGTGCTAGTATTTTAGACACTCTTTTCGGGTCCCAACCAACGGCGCATGAGGAAGTAGAAAACGGTGCAGATGTACATTAATAAAAGAAGAGCACAGGTGACGGCCAACGCTAGGACAGATGTTTTTGTTGGGCAGGTGCTGTTGAATACGGTAACTGTTTCTTCATGGACTGTATAAGTACCTAGTTATTTTTATGAATTAAAAATTATTTGATATATAAGTAATTTTAGCTATTTCTTACTGTTATTGGGGAAGTTAGCTGGCAGAGATGCTGTTTGTCTATGGCTAAATTTCGTATCTTCATCTCCAAAGTCAAGAACAAGGATTTCCTGTGAAAGCGTCATATCCTCTTCGTTCTTTTCAACCTTCTCCGCGCTACGGCGTTTACGTCCCCAGGATTCCATGGTATCTCTTCCCCATTGGCAGGTAGCCTGTTTTCGTGAATATTTTCAGTTCACGTTCTTCCTTTCAATTTAAGTGGCGTATAAAATCATACCGGTTCGCAAGGTCCAAGACAGTACCGCACGTTACATTGGAAGATGACACCGTAGCTCTCAGTGAAACGGAAAGCTTCGTAGGTGCTCTGCAGGGCAGTTCCGTCAGGTACGAAGCGAGGGAAGATGCTGGGATCAGTTGGGCAGCTATTCAAACAATGCGATTAGTTTTTTTTTTTTTAATGGTTGGAATTAATTTTTCTAGTTCGTACCCATCATCATCGATGATCTGGAAGGTGCTTCTAGAATCTTTGGCCATGGCAAGACAGCTGCGGGCGAAAATACCGTACGGAGCTGGAAATAATAGTAAATTGATTTTGAATAATGAATCGATTCAAATTGATGCAAATTTGAAGAAAAAAAAAATGTAGATATTTACTGTTGCCGGGGATTTCGATACGGAAGATGAGTCGGTCTCCAATGCGAACAGTCTCGACATCTCCACCGCTGGGATCCAAGATACGGATGCGTGGAGGAGGTGCAGCAGGAGCTGAAGTAATGCTGATCATGTCTGGATCTCTGTTTTTGTTTTTAAGCAAAACAAAATGAAGTGATTAGATAAAAGAGAATTCAAAAACAAATGTGACGAAAAGAAATAACCTGATGGGCATCATTCCGAAGGAAACGTTACGTGGTGACATGTCGTAAGTACATTTAATCTTGTAGATCTTGTCTCCTTTAGTCATGACGACGCTATGGTGTTGCAGGACGATGGTGTTGGTGAACATACCCGACATGGATTGCGTGTTACAATCACCGCCATTCATGGTCAAGTCTAGCCGGAAGCTGTCGCTATTCTGGACGTCGATATTGCAAGTCTCACTTCGACCTAGGGCGTAAACGCGGCCACTGAACGGGCGGTTTGTTTTAATCAGGACTTCGATCTTGGTATCACGACAATGAACTCCAACTAGAAACATTGTAACAAATATTTAATATTTAGATCAAAAAAGGAGGAGAGAGAGGATTGATTACCATCGTAACAAGTTCCAGTACGATCGCAGTTGATATCAGATTCGGTGGCGGTAGTCAAATCGCCTGTGCCTCCACTGGTGATTCCACCTGATCCACCGCTGCTGATTCCAGTGATATCGGTGCCATCAGTACTACCGGTAGTTCCAGTGCCAGCGGTGATACCTGATCCAACGTTGAGACCTGGTCGAGTAGGACGAGTTGGGCGAGTAGGACGAGGTGTGCTGACGCCAGTTCCAGTGCTTCCACTTCCTCCAGTTCCACTTCCTCCAGTGTTAATACCTCCAGTTCCACTTCCGCCAGTGTTAATACCTCCAGTTCCACTTTCGCCAGTTGTACTACCGTCAATTCCACTGCCTACATTAAGACCGCCACCTGTTCCAGCTCCACTTCCTCCAGTAAGACTTCCACTGGTGGATCCACCGACAACTCCACCACTGCCGGCTTCTTGTCCAGTAAGTTCACCAAGTCCTTCGGGACCTATGATTTAAAATAGTACGTCAGTCTTTCCTTGTATGCACAAAGACTCTTTTATCACGCAGTTCATCATTCACGGGCAATCATCATTTCTTTTTTTTTTTTTTTTGATGCCCCCTTCCTTCCTTTTCCTTGTTTGTTTGCCTTAAATCACCTGAAGCGGTGCACTGCTCTCTACCTTCTTTTTTTTTCCCACAGTATTTTCTGAGCTATGGCTCCCGGGATAGAATAGACATTAATGGGCGTTTTTTATATCCCCCCTCGTTTTGCCCAGCGCTTTGGGGGAATTAAAAGAAAACCTGTTGTGATTCTAATGTTCTACCGTTTTCAAAAGTAAAAAGATACTTTCATGTTGGCCGAGCTTGCGTGTTGCCCCTAAACAGTGACGTACAATGTGAAAGTGAACTAATTAGATTCAACATATGGGTCTAGGAAATGAGTAACCTTGTCCAAGACAATTATTAGAAGATTCTATACTTGGTCATTGTGACCATGTCTTTTTGTGGGTGGTTGACCACTTCCCACCGAAAGAAATCATTGCGGCTTTTCCGACTTCTCGGGAAAAGAAGAAGACATAACTCACGTTAGGCAGATAGCAATGGCATGGTGTAACTATTGTCTTGTCAAGGGGATTTCTCCCCCTCCCTGCGCTGTTTCCGTCCAGGACTTTGACCAAACCATGGGAAAATAGTTGCCAGACGAATTGCGCAGTCTTTTCGCTTTCCTTCGCTTGAACTTGAGACTTGAATAGCTTTGAAAACACTGTGAACAAACAACAAGTAAAACGTTGCGAAAAATCAACCATTTTTTTTTTTCTTCTTTCTTTTCGGGTGTGATAATAAAGCTTTTTGAATTCATTGAACTTCGCGATAAACCGTCAGGCCTGCTGACTTTTAATGTTTTCTATTGGTTTCTGGAATTTTTCCAAGTGTTTTGAATTCTGGGTAACCACGACAAACAATCGTTTGCTGGGCTTGTAATCTTGCCGAAGAAAATAGAGACGCAACAGACCGTATCATCATGCAGAGCTATCAAAACTTGTTTTTAACGGTATCTTTTCTTTCTTTTTAATAAAAAAAAAGAGGTCCATCTGCGTCACTGTTTAACGTTAAAGCGCATCAACCCCACCAGCATTTTGCTCTTTAATTGAAACAAGATTTTCACAAGTGCTGAGAAGCTTTCGTTCCATACTAACGATTCGATTTTCCCGCCTTAAGCAGCCACTGCAACACGTCGGCCGTTTTTTTTTTTTTATTCACGGACGACTGCCAAGGGTCAACCAACTCCCCGCTGTGGGTTTCTTTATTCTTTCTTTTTCCCATTGCTCCCCGGTGTAACTCAACTCACGTATGAGCAGCGTGCCCGCCCAAGATGAGCGTTAACTTTGGAGATTTAACCGACCGTACAAGATGGTGAGAATCATCTCATCCCTTTAAAGCTTCTCTTGAAATATTTTATGTTTTCTTATGGGATTCAAACAACTTACTGATGCAGATGTTCTCGACGAATTTTCCGATAGGTTCTCCGTCATCGAGCAGGGGTCGGTCAGTGGTGAGGAAAGTGCTGGGTCCGTCCGGCAGTGAGAAATGATCCAAATGGTACAGCTGGCAATTGTACTCTAGACCGGCTGATGTTTCTTTGAACAGGTAGGAACGACACAGGAATTCGTTTTCCACTTGGCAGGCACGTTGACACGCTGCTTCATTACTCGCCTGCAATGCCACCGAAGAGAAAGAGATCAAATCAAATACCGCGCAAGAAAGCAAAGTTCCATTGAAAAGATGGATTGGAGTAATCACGTAAAAACAGCTGGTAATAAAAATTCTGCGGTTAAACTATTGTTGATTCAACATTTTTTTGGATGAATAATTGTTTTTGTTTTTTGTTTTTTTTCTGTACAGGACGCGGTTCACCGAAATGCAAGAGTATCGACCGCGTCTCGTTAAATTACCAGCTCTTTTAATGGAAAACAAAACCACCGAATGTTCCGGCTCATTTTTACCAATAGTTCTTTGTCGACGTAGAAATAGACGTCGGCGTGTTGGGCAACACGATCTTCGGCTACACCGACGGACGGCACTGCGTACTGGCGAACTCCACGGCATCCATCAGCAGCTGGAAATGTAATTCATTTTGAATTGTTTGTCTTTTTTTGGGAGGAGATAATAGTTCATACCTTTCAAGCAGAGATTCTCAAAATAATCGACGCCTTGAGCATCTACCAGTTCGATGGAGTCGTCGACAGAGCGTCGGTCATGTTCGCTCAAGTGGCACTTGGTGGTGATGTAATTGTACTCAGCCGACCGACAAACGAATCGTTTCTGCATTAACAATTTTCAATTCATTTCCCTTATAATTAGATTAAACTTGATTTCATTTTTACGCACCTCGTTGAGGCAAGCGGCCAGGCAAGACTCTTTGGTAGCCGTGAAGATGAGTGCGTTGTCCAGACCGCGAAGCATCTTGTTAGGCACCCTCTCAAAAGTCCACGGTCGGTTGCATACATTTTCTAATTATTTTAAAAAATAAAAAGGGAATCCAGTTTAAGAAAAGACTATACACGTCAAATTGCTATTTTACTATTTTTTCAGCTAGTTGATTGCGGAACGAGACAGCTACGCAACACTTGTTTGGCCGAGTGTAAATAAACGATCAAACAAAGAAAGAAAAGCTACGTCGTAAACGCACGCATTTGTGCATGGCTACCAACACGTCAATTCTTTTTCGTTTCGATTTGAAGGTAGGACCATTAGTTCCGCACCTTGTTCCTCATGCCATCCGCCTTTGTAGCGGAAGTCATTCTCGTGTGTCGTTTAATCTGCAATTTACTTTCTTTTTTTTTTTTTTACAGTCCTAATCCGGCGATACGGCAAATGAATCCCGGCTAAAATGGAACCGAAGATGGAAGATTCTACACTGACTCTCTTTGTCGCCGATGGTTAAACTCTTCCGACTCGATATATGGGAAGGATGGCAATGAGTCGAATCCGCGGTGGTACTCCTTGCGAAATGGTGGCTATGATTTACGCTGACTAAACAAACATTTGACTTCCGCTTTCAGGTTTTCGAGTCATCCCAAGTCGGTGCCAGTTTTTAAAGCATTTAATAATAGACTATATGGACTTGGCGTATCATTGACGACCGTCTTTCGGTTCCGGTACACTGCCATTGTATGTGTGTCCACAAGAGTTTCAACCAGTTCAACAACAAAAGAAAAAGCCAAGAACAAAATAAATTCGAAGCCCCTGGAGGTGAATGACTCGGACTGGCCTTCGTGTGAGACACTCCAAGCTCCCGCTTTACGCCCTATCGTCGAAAGAAGAAAAAAACCGGTGGGTTTTACGGATTCGTTCACGCTTTGGCGAGCTGGAAAACAACATAAGCTGCGCGGGCACGCGCAAGTCGTGTAATTTCGTTTACATCTTATTTTGTGAAAAGGTAATGATTTCTATTCTTGCAATGTTTGTCTTTTGTACTTTTGATTTAACTTTTAAATCAAAACTGCGTCTTTCAAAGTCACGCGGACGGCCTACATCTGAACGATTTCCCAACCGGAAAATCGATACCGAGACTGGATTGTTGGCTTTTTAATCTGTTTAATTCGCTCACGTCCGTCATTGGCCCGTCACGTGTGACGATGGATGTTGTTTACCGTTACCCTAATGTCTTGACAACATAAAAAAAAACAAAAACAGGGGAAATTTTTAAGTTTACGTACCCGATCTAATGTTGAGCTTGATCATGTAATAAGTGGAGACGGCCTTTTGCGGATTGACGGTGGGATTGGAGCCCGTCGTTTCATTTTGCAATAAGCAGACGGTCTCCTGGATGGGAGCCAGCGGGTTGACCACAAAACTGGGCAGAGAAAAAAGGAAAGGAGGTATAATTATCATCAACTGCTGACGACTTTGCAATTTGGCTTCCTTGTCGCGTGATTGCGCCTTTTCCACGACTGTCCAGTCGTCTGTCATTCGTGAATGTCAAAAGGAAACAAACCTGAAGGACGCCGCCGCACAGTCCGGTTCTTCTCTGCACCATCCCTGGCATTCGTAGAGTGACAAATTGCGGATGGTGTAGTAAGTGTTGCCTCGGTAGTCCATTTCCGACAGCTTCTCAAAACCGACCCGGCCTATTATTTTTGTTTTGTTTTCAAAATGCATCACAAAAAAATGGAAATTCGTTAGAGAAATTTGGGTTTGGGAGTGGTTTTCCTAAATACAGCTGGGTTTTAAATCGTTTGTCTCGTTGTGGCCATTATCAATGGAATCGACAACGCAATTGCGTAAAACAAAAGTGACGGTAGTTTGACCATCATTCACAACTGTGGTGGTCAAACTCCGTTTTCCGATATCGAATTCTTTCGTCTTTATTCCCATTGCAATGCGGTGACTACTACAATTTTCCCATATCGGCTGTAATCCATCGAGCCGGAAAGTTCTAGTTACGATGGAAACATATCAGACTGTGGGTATTTTTTTCTTTGTACAAAAAAGACACTTCCCGTATTTTTAACCCATTTGTTTTTGCATTTGCGTAATGTAGAAAAATTTGATTTCCGGTACGTACCTTGAATGTAGGAGACGCAGAGGGCCAGCAAGATGGCTGAATAAAGCAGCGGTAACCCGGTCGCACCCATGGTCCGCTAACAAGTAAATGAAAGGACAGATTTTTCTTTTTATTTATTCGAATTGATTTTGTTTTTGTTTTTTTAAATTACAGGTTAACTATCAGTCATTTGGATGACAAGGACCAAACCATAACTATACACTAGAAAAGAATTTGGTAGTTAATTGATTGTTTTCCTGTCCGAAGTAAAAGTTCCTGTTTAAAATGAATTCTTATGTTGGTACTAGGATGATGAGCTGTGACCATGACACAAAGATGATCGAGTAGACCCTTGGAAAATAAGCGAAGCGCATCGATGATGGAAGTCCCTGTACCACTGGTGGCTCCCATCGTTTGCGGAACGCTGGGTTTTTATTAAGTGAAAAGAATAATTCACCGTTACGAAGATATTCCTACGACATTGAGACTGTTGTGTGTGGCCCCTTCTGTGAGAACCGAATGAGAACCACCGTAACTACGCAACAAAAGGTAGGAACGATTCACCTTATTTGAAAACCATTGAGGGCTACTTCTTTCCGTGGCTTCTTGCCATCGGAATTCGTTGTTCATATTTTCCCAAATGAAGCTCTCAATGCAAAAGGCCGAGTTTTTAACAGCGCATCGTATTACTGTAACTGTGAGAAAAAGGCGAGTTTTTTCGGTCCGCTTTTATCCCCAAGTAGAATACCCTTTTCAATTACGATCGAATCCAGCGTCAGGTGGCTACCCGTTAACGCGAGCGTATACCAAATATTGAATGAAAAGAATTTTTTCAACGGACCCCCCTTACCATTTTTGTTTCGTGCAAAAGTCTATCTGGTGCATGGAGGACAAGCTGACATATCAAACAAGAAGCTGTTATTCATTTACGTTTTTAATGACGTCCATTCACAGTGTAAAGAATAAGAGACTAGTTAGCAAAAGAAAAAACTGTTGACCCTTCTTTGAAACCGTAAATTAGTCAGTCCCTTTTCCTTTCTTTCATTTGCTCGTAATTTATTACGATTTACTGGACAGTTTAACGACCTGTTGAACGAAACTCTTTTTTTTCTCTTTAACATGCAAAAATCGAAAGTTAAATATGGGAGAAAAAGGAGAAACCATTTTCTACGTTGAGCTGCATTTTTGCGTAATCTTAACGATCAGACATTTAAAGAAAAATATAAGTGCATCTGTTGTTGGTACAAAGTCTTAGGCGAAAGGGCCCCGAGTTCGATCGAGCGAGCCGGAGGTAAAGGCCGTTGATCCGAATTTCAACATGACCAGTGGCAACATTTCACGCTGGCTCATCCTCTCTCTCCCCTCTCTCTGTCTCTACGTACGTGTAGACTACTGTAACAGTCTTATAGACCCTTCTCCATATTGGATAATTGGGTGGCCGGTGGCGCCGAAAAAAAAAAAAAAAGGAATAAACCCATTTCTCTTTTTATGTTTAGCTGGCACGCTACAAGGCTGTGGGGGGGATGGATTAATAAAACCAACTCTAGCGGATCGATTCACCTTCGTTGAAATCCTAATTCAATTTTTTTTTAAAGCCCCAATTCAAATTTTACTGTCCCCCTCAAAAAAAAAATAATTACCTGTGTAAATGTGTCGATAGTTGAGGTGGGAATTTCAAAAATTCAAATGTCTACACGACCGCCGTTGATCTGCAATCCGATTTGTGATGAGAGATGAGCAATTTCTCGAAGCACCGAATTGGAATTAAGCACTTTGATGATTTCAAATGTCGGAACGATAGGATTGGAACGATGTGCTCGTTTTTCTCTTGTTTTCTGCGATTCGAAACAACAAGAAGAAAGAGAACAACTACTACTGCGTACGACGGAAGTGCTGCAACTGATGGAACTCGGAACGGTGCGCCGCCTCTTATATACAGCCGGCCACTGCACTCGACAAACCGGAGCGGGCCTCCAAGCGAAACCAAGTTAAAAAAAAAAAAAAAAAAACTCCCTCCCCCTAAAGAAAAAAAAACAACAACAAGGGGAAGAGACAGGAGAAGATCCTCTTGTTTCCAGCAGCTGCCAGTTTGGTTGCGTTTATAACAGCTCTTGATGGTCGTGTGGTTCCTGGGGTGTATATAGGAATATAGATGTGCAGAGGGGGGGCATGTATTAGCTCACGCATCATGGCACTTGACTATTTGAATCGGAGCCGCGCTCATCTTCTCGTCATTTCACTACTTTACACGAACTATATGTCCTTTTTTTTTTTTCAAAATCTGCAATATTATTTCGCTTCTTTGTTGAATCACGCGGGATACACCTGTTACGTATCATTTTTCTATTCATCTTACGCTGATTCTTCTTTGATGATACGAATTCGGGAAAGTTGATACTCGTCTTTTCCTCCCGATTTTTCTCTTTTCTTGATTAAGATTTCAAAACATTATCTGATAATATTAGCGGATGTATTCAGCGTTGGGAAGCGCGTGTGAGGGTGACAAATCTGCACAATCAACGGCCCGTGAAGACGATGAAAAGAAGAGATCACTGGCCTCTTCTCGATGCTTCAGCGGCAATAGCACCGACTCTCCTCCCTTCTTTTTCCTTTTCTCTGAACATTTTTTCGTGTTTTAAATTTCTCAGCCTCGCAATATCGGCCGCAGGGAAATGAAAACCCGTTTTTGATCATAAATTTTTCATCTTACTTCGTCACACCGCCGTGGACAATAATCTGAACGCGTCCTTTTTTTAACGAAGAATTATACGCCAAGGAAAGAAAGATCCCGCTTCATCCCGCGGATTGTGTTCCGCTCTTCTTTCTATCGCTTTAAAAAATGTCTGGAACGCGTCTATCCAATAGGACGTCCAACAACAGGGGCCTGACCTAATGGGGTGGGGAAATACGATGGGCTGCAAATCTTTTCTTGCACGAAAAAAATACCCGTTGGGTGTCAAATTCCGTTTTGTTTATTTAACCGCATGTTCCGTCTTGTTTTTATCTTCTTCAACCGTAGCCCTTTTTTCTTTCCTATTTGCTATGGTGTAGCTTCGCTCGGAGAGAAAGGAACGTCAAAAAGAAAAAAAAAGGCTATTTTGTCTCTCTCTCTTTTTTTTTTTGATTTATTTCCAATGGCGGTGACAAAAAACGCGTGAGGCGTTGAATAATAGTTTGTAAACAAACGCGTTTGAAACTGCGCCGATGCAAAAGGCGACAATGAGACGCTCTTTCTTTCACAATGGCGCACGTAACGGGCTGTTGTGTTCATGTAGGCGGGCAAACTTGTGCGGACGTCACGTTGACGTGCTAGAACAATAGATTAGTCCCTCTCGCTCTGTATTTTCTTGTTAATGACTCTACCAATTTTCGTGCTGTTGTCTTCTTCTTTTTTTACGACCTCCAGGATGACAGACTTCCTGCTCTTTGCGTCTTTTAAAGAAAACAAACGCGCCACTTCATTTGGCACTTTGCTGATTGATGGTGTGGGTAAAAAACGAAGACACCCGTCATCTGAAAAATCCGCAAAAAAGAAATAAAAACGTATTTTCTGTCGCAAATTTGCATTTCGAACAAACGGAACGTAAACCAACACCAGCTGCAATTTTACCTGAAAAATTAATCTTCAATTTTTGTGTTTAAATGTTATCGTTTTTCTTTTGTTTCGTTCAAGATACGGCGAACGTTTAGTAGACATTTGAAATGTGTTTTAAATGTTAACGGTGCACGTCTGTTAAAAAAAAAAATACTTTCTTTTAACACGATATATTGTATGCATACATCAACGGGCAGCAGCCATTCACGGGAGTCCCGCAAGGTCCTTGACTTTGACACTGAAAACTTGAGTGTTGGTCAGGGCATTCGTTTGGAGGTCCATTCCCTCTGGATAGGCTCTCGCTTCACACACTAGAGCGTAAATCAAGCCCATCCAGGATCAAACAACTGATGTCACCTACTCCATCCCATTGATATGATCGCAGTAAAAAAAAAACGATTTGCGAGCGAATCTTTTTTATATCAAATCACAGGCAATCCAACAATAAGTGAAAAAAGACGTTCACTTTTTTTTTTATTGTCTTTTTTTTTTTTCATTCCAATGCCCAGGTATAAATTTACGCCCCGCTCCAGGCCAGAAAAGCAAAAAAAAATTTATTTCTTTTCAACAACAACAAAAAATTTGCCTAAACATCTTTGCTGACCGTTCTCGAAGAGTGATTGAACTCTCTTTTTAAAAAAAAACATTTCCCGTTTTATCTATCGTCCAAGAAAAAAAAAAAAATCTTAAGTTTTTGACATTATTGAACGGATCTTTGCAAACATTATACGATTGCAATGTGGGAAATTCTGTTTTCGAACCGGACAGGAATGACAGATGAATGTCTGATATATGGTGCGTTTGTTTTTACTTCGTTGAACATGATGCGATGACCACCCTTCTCTGTTTACACAAAAACAGAATTAGATTTTCTGTCCGCTTGTTTGCCCATTTTATTTTTACCGGCTTTCACGTTCTAGATGTGATAGATTGTCCTGTATGATGTTAAACGATCCAAGTGGATACTTCCTTTTTATTTGATAAATCCAAGCCACGGGTCTTGCTGCTGCTGTCGTGTAATAACGGGATTTCAGAGTGGGATGAAAGACCTTTTATATTTTTACTTCCGCCATTTTCTCGCCTCCCACTTCTCCGTCTGATGACCACACCTGATCTTTTTTTTTTTTCTACAATTTTTCGGTTTTTTTCCCCTACGTCCAGCGTCCGCACGCGGTTTCCAAGTGGACGCTGTCACGCAGCACGAAATGAGATGCGGTGGTGGTGAAGAGGGAAACAGTCTTTTTCAGATTCCGTTTTTTTTTCTTTCTTTCAGGTGCGTGAGAAATTCGGCGATGATCTTTTAGTCAAATTAACGCAAATTTCCGTCGTAAAACTATAATCGTTATAATAAAGAGTATCAAACTCATTTGGCTGTACATCAGACAGCCAGAGAAGCGCATCGCCATTATTTGGATGACGAAATTTTCGGAGAAGTCATAAATATCAGAAACTCTAACGGCTTTATATTATATATATTTTGTTAAAAGAAAATAATGACGTAATATCTTGATGTCAATTATGTGAGCATTTCGTCGAATTAAACGAGAAGTCAGGGACTAGTTGACCAGGTCTCTCGTCACCCCCCAAAAGATTCTGAATTCCGTTACATTTGCCTTTTGCAATTGCTTGTTTGTTTGTTCCCCCTTCCCATTATTTGTATCCGGTGCGTATTGAATAAGATTAAAAACCCGCCTTCGGTTTTTTTCTGAGTGGGTCCACGACATTTTCTTTTATTCTATCCGTCTTGTATATACATCGCTCTCGTGCCCCGCAATGTGCCTACACCCGCGTGACAAAGCAACTCGAAGAAGACAAAAATGTCAGCTCTTCTTTGACGTTCCTTTTTCGGCTCGGAAGCAACAAATCTATTCCGTTAAGAAAGAAAAATGCAATCCAATTTTGAGAATGTGGCTGTGCTAAAAAATTGCAAGGAAAATGACTTGTTGTGATTGGATGAGTTTGGCTGTTACGGTCAACAAAATTACCGTTGGGATGACGTCGATGATGAATGGATCCTGATTTTCTTTTGGCCTTTCAATCCCGATCATTCTTCTGCGGGCTGGACGCTCTTCCGCGGATGAATAGACCCTACGCCTCTGCGACCGTAGAGTTTTTAAAAAAATCAGATTAAATGCGTTATCATCGTGATGAAAATGAACATTTTATTTTTAATGGGAAAAATCATTTCAGCATAGAGCACAAGACGTGATGCACCAGCTATCTTGACTACAGCTCGTTGATTTTATTTGGCTTTTTACACTTTGCTTACAGCCAAGTTCAATTACCTTTTTTTTTTTTCGGACGTGTCACGCCTAATTGAATCAATGGCGCGGAAGAGAAGGTCCGGTACTGCGGATATCTACAGCACAATACAGTTGGATCAATGGCCGTTTCTTTTTTTTTTCTTTGCTTGACAAAGTACTGCGGGTCCGAAAGCAAAAAACAAAAAAATTCCAATACTTTTTTTTTTTAAGGTTTTTGTTTTTATCGTATTGTTATATCTCTGCTGGTTGTTGATTTTATGCTTCCCGTCACGCGTTCAAATCTCTTTCTCCTCTTTTTCTTTCCCTCTGATTTTTCCAATGAAATGAAACAAGAGAACGCGAGAGTTGAAAAGGACCGAAACGTTTATTCAAATGACCCTTGCAAGCTATACACTAAAGCCTCGGGTAAGATCGCGTTAAACGCAATCATCCATTTAAAAAAGGGCAAAAAAATAATAAGGCTTAGTAACTCAAATTGCGGGCAGGGTTCAAATCAAAATCACATCCGCTGGCGGGAGTAAAACTTGTCGTGTCAAATCACCGCTGCTGCAATGTCAAAGGTATTTCACGACTAGCCAACAAAAAAAAAAAAACTGCCGTTAATTTCAGACAGGCAAAAGGTCAATCTGATCTCCATTGACGTGAACTCCCCAGTATACGTTCAATTCTTCATCAAAATGTAAATCGTAAGGGCATTCCTTCACCGTAACGATGACTGCGTTTGATAAAACCCAATCAATAACAACCTTTCTTTGCAATCTAAATTTGGAACAAAAGGACAGAAAGAAAAAAAACAAGTGGAGAGGGGGATAGTTTACACCATCTGTTACGGCCATCTCATCAACCCTGTGTTAGCTATAAAGCACGAAGCGTGTCGTTCGATCTAGTTCGTTCTCTTTCGTATACACCACCATATTATTCCGTTTGACGGCTTTCTGCTTTTGTTTGGCAGCTATGAGCGTCACTCTTCTTAGTCATGGAAATGATTTCATCATGGCGGTATATTGCCCCCTTCCAATCTTCCTCTATGTGTACTGGTAGTTGATTGTTAGACGTCACGCTCATTGGGATTTCAAATGTAACCGAGTCAAGGGTACAACAAGGTTTACCTATCCCGGAATGGAATGAGAACTAGTTTCTGATAAGGCACACCACCACGCACAGTTTTTTTTTTTTGTTTGTTTGTTTATATGTAATTAAACAAGCTTCGTTGACTGTACACGTGTTGGCAAACTCAATGTCAGTTATTAGAGTTCGTTAAAATTAGACATGCGTAATCTTCTGTAAATATCATAGAATTATTCAGGTCTTATGTTTGCCATCGTGAACGACTCTATTACATACTGGACTTTGATGACCTGATTAAAATAAAATTTCCTTTTGATTCTTTGTAGCCCGGTGGATGTTGAGCCTCCGCGTTGATTTTTTCACGAGAGAGGCCACGGAATAAATGGGACATTGAAAATCGCTGGAACGGAACGTGTTTTTCAAGATCATAGCAACCACGTTCGTCTTGGCTCCTGCGTGTACTGTTGTTGTTTTCTTTTCGGATAACTGTATCGAATGACTAACCAAAGTCGTATAGACACTAATGGCTGCGGGACTGTGTTGAACTATACGGAATCCAGTGAATCGTATATAGTTCCATCTTATTATTCCCGCAATAATACACACACACACTGGCGATCCGGCATGACCATCAACACCTATAATCACAAGGGAAAAGATATCATTCTGGTTTCCAGCAAACAACCGTGCTCCGGCTGAGAAATGTTCACGAAGCCTACTGTGTATATATATTTTTCATTTTACAGCGTGTAAGTGACTGTCGTACTCTTTTGAATTTTTCATATTGTCTTTAATTACTTTTTTATGTCATCTTTTCAGTGTGATGCGTTAATCAGTTGCCTTTGCAACAGCGTCGATCGAGGTAAGAATGTGGAAACAAGACCAAACAACCGCTATACCTCCAAGATATCGTGACGAGTATAGCGTGTTTTGAATAATAAACTATCAACAAGTCACGGTGTCCTTTCATTTGGCGTCGGTATATATAGATATACATTTTTAAGTGTCATCCAAAAATGATGCAAAATACTCTTGTCTCATTTCACTATCAAATAAAGTATATTCATCCGCCATTTGATTTGAAAAGTCCCGCCAAATTCTGTCGGTATTGTCGTACAATTTAAAGCTGCATAAATTATGTTTTGACTTGTTTGTATCTTTTGCGCTACGCATCATTCTAGATACCGTCTGTTTGATCCCGTTGCAGAGATTGGCCCTTAACCGAAAGTCCCGTACAACATTTTTGAAGTGAGACACTATGAAGAGGAACTTGCTGCCGGTATCTCACCGAGTTAAAGCTTTTTTCTTCAACATTTCCAAACAAAGGTTGATTCATTTCAAATTGCTCGTTTCAGTTATTTATTTTTATTTTATTTTTTTCGACTACTAACCCCTTCGTTATGTTGTCGAGCAACGGCTCACATCAACCAAATCGACACGCTTTACATACTCCATCGTATTTTGCGATGCTTTTGCAGCAGCGGCAACAATTTACGCATCACCCAAACCCCGTGACCCGGTGATCGCCAAGTCACGTTTGTCTTAAATAAATGGCACCATTGAAGTAAGAAAAAAAAAAAGAAAAGAATGTGGTACACACGTAAGCTAGTACGATACACACACAAAAGTTTTGTCGTGATATTACGATGCCCGGGTGACTGAGACACGTAACGGATTAACAAAACCGGCAAACCGTGCTGGCAAAACTCAATCAATCTTGGCCGTGCGTCGGGATTGACCCACTGAACGCTCATGCGGTTTTCTGCTTGTCTTAATTTGTTGTTTTCTTGTAAAAAAAAAAATTTTGTGACTCTGATAAACATCAAAATCATCTTCAACGTAAAAAAAGCCATTCTCATCGTGGGGCTCAGCCCTAACGGAACGGGCCGTCGAATATCTACGACGTAATAATCGTGCAGTCGTTTAATTCGTGTGGTTTGGCATTGCAACGTCCATATTTGAAAGAGAAACAAATAATCTGTGTCCCATATATTCATCGTCCAAATAGTTTCTCAGGCTTCAAATCTCTGGCGTTTTAATGACACAGCCTAAATTGATAGACTTGGCAACAACTTTATAGTCTACGCACAGGTAGGCAACGAGCTAGCAGACGAAACAAGTGGCCATTAGGAATATACAGGCATGTATAGTAAAGTACTGTTACCTAAACAACTGGGCAGAACTTTTGTGAAGTGTTACACATCAAACAGTCCATCTAAATGGTAAGGAAGATAACAAATGAAGGGAAGTAAGTGAGTTTTAAAATTTTGATTGGCACCAATTTGTCGATGGGATCGTATAATGTGAGGCCCTAAAGACTCGGGTCTTTTTTTCTGTGAGAGGACGATAAAGTTGGCTCTTGTTTTTATTTTTGATTTGTCGGAAATTGCAATACTTTGAACAAAGAAAGAGCTCAAAGGTCCCTTCGAAATTCCTTGGGCATTTTTAGTACTTTTTAAATGACCTAATTGAACGAAAACCGCAAACCGCTGGAAAATGTCGTGTAACCCAGGTAGATAAAGGTGACCTTTTCAGATATAGAGCACGAAAACGAGACACAAAAACGATACCGGTATCCTTTTCTGAAATCAGTTAATGAACCATTTCAATTTTTGGTGACATAAAAAGCAATAATGAATCTATTATCAAAGACCTTGTGCCATCACGATAACTGAATTCATCTCGTTTAACACGAAATTCGTCGAAAAAGAACATTTGAATAACACCTGGACTTTTTTAAAATTTATTTTGTCACTTTGAATTTTTTCTTTTTACTGCAACATGTAATTTGAGCGAAGCGATAAAACGTCGACATTAGCGGTGGTCAGGAATGCAAATGACTTTGGTTTTATTTGTAGAAATCCAATTTGCGCACAGCCACGGAAATGGATCGTATAAATAAAAACGAGTCATTTCTACTGCCGTATTTTCTAATATACACCAACTGGTAGATCGGCATAATAAACAATCACAACGCTGGAACTTGCGCGAGTAGGCCTAACGGTGTCTCGCGCGTGAATTTTTTAAAAAAAAAAATTTTTTAAAAAAATTTTTTTTTTATCAGAAAGTAAAGGACTAGTCTTTATCTTTCTGATTTTTAATTTGTAAAGTATAGTTGTTATATGGGAAGGATCATTTTGAAATATTGGATCCCCCGCATGTGTTTATTGTTGTCCTATACCGTCGGGTATGGGGGAAAGCAAAAGGGAAAAAAACCCAAATTACAATAGTTTCCCGACGGCATAGCCGCGGGAGGGCAACGATGCAGCACAGTCGGGGGTGTCATATTTCAAACGTCCTTTTCCCCATAAAAAAAAAATATTTTTTTAAAAAAAAAAAAAAAGAAAGATAAAGACTAGTTCTTTCTTTTTCTACGTGTACACCATTTCCTTTAACCCTCTTCATTGCACGAGTGTATAACTTTACAAAGTCGGGTTATCGTCAAAGTTCGTTCACATTTCGGGGCGAGAGCCGACGCGTGTTGTTTTTATCAAACCTAAAAAAAATATATAAATAGAACTGGAAAAGACATATCAAATAAGAAAGACACACAACCGAAGATTATACGGTCACGAAGGTGTATACAACAAAACAACAATAACTTTTCCTCTTTTCTTCTGTCGTACATATCCGACGTGGTTGCACACCGGTGATGGTTGTAAAGGTCAATGTCACAACGCTGCTCTCCACCAAACCAAGAAATGTTAGCGGGGTTTCTATCATCACGTTGTCGTGTCACGGCTAACAGATTTTTACTTCTTGTTTGAGCCGCAGGTGACCGGATGACTGAGTCATCTTTGTTAACGTGTATCATGTAGATCTAAGTGACGTGGATTGCGCACCGAACAAAAGACTTGTACATTACGGACCGGATTTCGTAGCTGTAACATTCGTTCTTTTGTGTGTGTGTGTGTGTACACACTCTTATTATTATTATTATCATTTTTCTGAGGAGAAACGGCAGATTTGTAGAGTTTTTACTCGGATAAGAAACCAAAGAAGTAGAGAGTCAGAGCGGAGAAATGTGCAAACACAGTTAGACGTTTTACCTTTTTCTTTCCGTTTTTCCCCTTTGTTTTTTTTTTGTTTCTCTTTCGTTCATATTTGCGTTTTTTTTTTATGGCCAGTCCCGCGTGAAACGAAAGTCCCGCACACAAGGCGCGTCCAACCTCCCCGCATCCACACGCCTATTTAACGGAACAGCGTGTAATAACAATGTCCGGCCGGAATGTCGTGCGAACTTCGCCTGCAGATGCGACAGGTCAGCGGGCACACTAATACGCACCGCACGAAGGTCGTATACGTAAACCTTTGTTTTGTCTCTCTTTCTCTTATAATAATTTTTAAAAAAATGAAGAAAAATGACCGTTAATAAAGGTACAAACAAACAATAAAGATAATAATCATAAAACTAGTAAACAAAAAAAGAGTCACTTCGAAAATGACGAAACTTTGCGTGTGTTTTTGTTTAAATCGTTAAAGGGTTCTCGTGTTTTGTACATAATAATAGATGCCTGTAAGAGGAAGGGATTTGCATGATGGACGTGAGTCGGGTAACTGAACATGAGCTGCAAGTACCGTTAGACGAATTTTGTTGAAAATCATTTTCAGCGGAAGTTGATAAACGATTCAAGCGAAAAGTGTGTCTGACAGCATTATTCAATGTTGGTAATCAAACTGTAAACGCAACTTTGTTCATTACAAATTGCTACTGTCCACTGAATGATGACCATTTTTATGGTTAATGATCATCAGTTATTTTCGATCATCAAAGGCCATCCAGAGATTTAGCAAGAAAATGTTTTAATGATCAGATTTTTTAGTTTTGTTTTTTAGTTTCATTAAAAATGAGAATCGTTTAATAGTTGAATTACCCAGCCGGATAGTTAGCGACACGAGGGGACAAGAAATTAAATTTAAAAAAATATATCCGGAAGAAATCCAGCGCTGGTGTTCAGCCATGGAACATAAATGACCGCTACGTTTTTTTGTTTTTTCAAGTTCCTCATTCTTTACGTTTCTTCCTCTTTATTGTTTTTTTTTTGCTCTTCTTTTTCCTTTTCTACTTTTGGTTTCAGTTACGACCGATCAGCTTTCTAATGTAGGGACCAGCAAAAAAAAATCTCGACATAAGGAAAAGAGTGAAAACCGAGCAAGTCTGAAACATCGTTCCTTCCTTTTTCCACATATTTGTTTCTTTCCTCCTTAAAAAAAAACAGGCAGTCAAATCATATGGAACAAGAGCCCATCTGCTACACTTAGCGATAATTTTCATTTTTTTTTTCTTAGGAAATGGTATAATCGCATCTTTGATTTTTCCATCTGACTGTTTACCTTTTTTTTTTTTAATTGTTATTAAATACCTCCGCATCCAGACTTCCGCATTTGTGTGCAAAGTCCACCACTTTCTTTTTCCCGATTTTTTTTTTTTTCATTAGAACCCCGGAGTTGTTTGTCGTTTTTCCGGATGAAAACGAAAAAAAAAAAGTTAAGGAAAATTAGCCAACCGTTTTTTTTTTTTTTTTCATTCGCACCTATTCAACACCTATCCGGATACGTGCATAACCGCCAGCTTTCAGGGTTCTCCGTGTTCTTCTACACGCGTGTAAGTAAAAATATGTACCGGTTTAGCTATTAAAACGTTCCAAAAATGATTTTTTTTTCCCTTTTCATCACGAATTTCGATGTCCGTGTAATCCTATATATTAGAAAAATAACAGCATCAGCAGGCTTTTTTCTTTAAAAGGCTCTAACAGATGGTTAACGCGCTGCCACCTCAAGGTGAGAAAAGAGCGAGTGTCATCAATTTGATGGCTAGCTGACTATCGTTAGTAAAAAGACGTCATAAATTCTTCAAAAAGAAAGCCAATAAAAGATAACAAACTTTTCATAGTTTTTGTTTTTTAAATGAAAAATATTAAAGCCTAAAAATTTTTTTTTTCAAGCATTTGGTGCACCGCCTTCTTCCTGGATAGTGACCAGCAAATCGTTTGCGATCTACAGTGTAGGATGAACTCTTTCCTTTGTATATGCCCACCAACTATTTAGGGAGGAGTCGTTGAAACGTAATAACATATGATAATGTATTCCAAGTAGGAAAAAAAAAAAATTGGAAAGAAATTATATCCGCATGGCCTGCGTGTGATGTGTATTTTTTTATTTTCCTCTCCCGTTTCTCGTCTACTGATCGGATCTTGGCCGGCGCGGGAGTTGACGGTGCTGGTGCGTGAACAGGTCAATGGACCGGGTCTAGCCCGAGCTTTTGTAACTAGTTATACTCTCACCTGTATTTAGATTACGTCAAAATATAAGGAATGTTGTTGTGTACTTCCTCCGCAAGGATGAATGCATCCCGCGAGCAAGGAGTTGATGAAATGTTTATCCGCCGGCCATGATCATTGCCCTGTCGAGCCGCTAGCAATTCATTTTTTTTTTTTTTTTTCGGGGGCTACCATCCAAATCGATTCTTTAGCGTGTCTGACCACCGCTGCGTGAATATTCAAAAAAAAAAAAGGGAGAAAGTCTCAATTTCCTTTATTTTTCAACCTTTTATCCACGAACGGAAACGAAGATCTCAAGAGCTACTGGAAGGCAAACAGCCGTGTGTATCCACACTAGAATTCCAGGTAGAAGACGGCCGCGATGGTGTCGTCGATCGGCCAGATAAGGAAGGCCCCAATAACTGTGGGCGCTGCCGTGTCTTTTTGGTTTGTCAACTTCAGTCATGTGAATCACCGTCGTCCGTAACACTACGACTTTGAACCGTTATCTTTTTTCTTATTTTTTTTTTCTTCTGACCAGATGTGAAAACGTGTGGCTTTTTTCTTTCCGAGAGAAAGACGACGATCCCGGTTCGAGTCACCAAATCATCGTATTGGATTTCACGGCCAACAGCACCTTGACTCCGGACACGCATTTTTTTCCTGCATTAATCACACAGCAGCGACGATGCTGTACTGTATAGCAAGAGCAGATGCTGATATTCGTACCCTATGTTACTCTACAGGGGGAATCGTGTAAATTGACAGCGGCCGGTCCCAGTTCGATGACGGATCGCCACCTTTTTGTATTTGGAAACCGAAAGAAAAAAGGCGAAAAATTTCATGCGAATCAACTCCGGCCGGATCACATGAACGCTGGTGAGATAATTTCATTGACGCGTGACTATCGTGCGAATCGATTGGTAAATTGATTTAATCTAAAAAAATATGTATATAATATATTCAATTTTCTAATTATTTGAGAACAGGAAGACGAATGTATTGCATCATTCATGGAAAACATTGCCAGACCAAAACTAAAAACTTTACAGCTCGCTTCATATAACTAGGTATTCAGAAACAATTCACCAGTAGAATAGTAAGTAACTAATGTACCAACAAGCAATTGAAGTGAAGAGTGAAATTCCTGCAAGTAGATAACTTTCTCCTTGGTCCCACCAACAAACATCTTTTTGATTTTTCGGCTCGAACGAATATGTTTCTTGATTTTTCTTCGATATTTTCAGCATATGCTCATTATTAAAAATTTTTTCTGTTGATACCTTAATGGCTTTCTCGTAAACTCTTGAAGACTTGTCCAGCTCTGTGCCGATGGTAAAATCCCTTACAATCAAAACGTGTATGGGTTTCGGCACCGTTTTATCGGTGTAAACAAGCGAGATAAACATCTGCGTATCGTTGATGTCTATTTGCCAATCAACTTCTCTCCAGGGGAAAGTGTCCAGTTCCAGGACAAAGTAAGGACGTTGAAACGAGTATAATAGACAAATTTCAGTGGAATTTGGCTGAGGAAAATTCCACACGTCACACTTCCATTTGGTGCATGTGACAATGTGCACGTCGTCGAAATCAAACGTCGTGGACTGATGATAACCGTGATCGAATTCTATCGTTCGGCCCGTATCAATGTTCAAGATTTCGATGGGGCCCCAACTTTGATTTTGCAATAGCCAGCCGTTATGATATTTGTAAACTGATGGAGTGTCCATTTCCCAGGGTTGTAAATCACTCAAAAGGCGGATGGGTTCTTTGCGGATGACGTGAAAATAAGGTTTGGTCGAGATGATAATGACTTGAGACCAATCAGATTTGAATACGACAATGCGCTCACCTTCCAGAAACATTTGTCCGCCTTTGAAATTGGGCAATTCAATGTTATCGACGATCGGGAAATCCTGATTGTCGGTGGTTGCCATTTGTCGTGCAGTTATGAGCGTTTGAACGCTCGGGTCGCTACCTCTGTAATAGTAAGCGCACGTAATGAGAAGGTCGTGATTGAGGCCCACGCACAAAAATGCCAACTTTGAATTATCGACAATGTTCGGTTGAATGAATTCGTAGACATTGGTTTCTTTTTCTAGATCCCAGATGTAAATGCATTTGTCTGACGTTACAGCAACAACGTACGGTTCCATGATTTCCAACTGAATTATGCCAATGTTCCGACGAGTGATGTCGTAGCGACCAATTTTCTCCGTTTGGTCAAAACCCCATCTTTTCAAGATTACAAGCTTGCCGTCTAATGTTGTGACTATTTTAGTCTTGCCTATCTTACAGCACTTGATGTCCGTTTCGCACTCGTACGCAATTGTCCGCCTCTCCGTGCATATTCCGTTTTGCCAATTAAATTTAAGCCGTTGCTGGATATCTCCGACAACTTGACAGGCCATTCTGTAATTCCAATTAGGGTCAGTTTGTAAAGGAAAACCTTCACGAATGGCTCGCGTATGCAGCAGCTTCCACGTTGGCAGTTGAGTATTCCGCTCCCAAAGAGCTTTCCACACGTTCACCTCGCCGAAGAAGAGGATTGTACGCCAACTGCGTGACACTTGAGTCGAAAACTTGATGCTACTGTAGTCTAAATAACCAAAGATCTTCTTGATAACGTCAGGCACCCCGCTTTGATAGAGCTTTGTAACGACATCCTCCATTTCCATCTTCTACGCTTTAAAGTTTAAACTATATCAACAATGAAGAGGATAAACTGTTTGAAACCAAGGGGATTTTAGCGGGGTACCTGCCCTTCTGTTCATCGACAATAAATTACCAGTTGACGATCGCACCGCGAATAAATCAAATGAGGGGCGTTATTTACCATCAACGTCATGTATCGTCGTTAAATCGTTTCTCCTGCCCGTAAATACCAACGTTTGAGATGCAGCATAATTGTCCGAATCATTATTGAATTACAACTTACGTAAGTTTTACTACCGCCCTAAATTTTTAGATATTTGTTAAAAATCGAAATCGAATTTTTGCCACTGCGATTACTATTTTCGGTATGGCGTTAGCAGACGAATGTCTTGTTGATACTTGAATTGATATTCAAAAACTTCAATTCAATCTATTCAAAAATTCTCAATTGTCTGACGTTAATGTTTTTGGTTTGTGAGTTTCGAAAGTATTAGAATAGACCTTTTCGCAGATTAAACTTGCAGGTGTATTTTTTTGTGTGATTATAATGAACTCGGCTACAGCAGTTTCTTCCACCTGGAGCTACCTCAAACAAAGTTTAAATCTCGATGGAAAATGGCAGGTATTAAAAAATGCAATGTGGTTTTGTTTGTTTCCACTGCTTTATGCATATGTGTGTACTTTTTGTTTTATTTTCACAGAAAGAATTAGACAGAAATGAAATAGAAATTTGTTTAGAACTTGTTATAAGGCATGACTTGGTTGACTTCACAAAGGAGCTAGTGTGGCAGAAACTCTACCATGAAACTAGAACCAAAATAGTACCAAACTACTGGTCAAATTTTTCTTTAGCCCACAACGAAAACATCGGGTATAAAAACTTAAATGAAGCAGTAAACATCTTGAATGCTGACATTGCAAAACAGCAACACTACTTCTCATTATTGGATCGCCTGTCTGGAAATGTCATATCAAAGTCATTTGATCAGTATAAAGCACACCTTAGTGCAATATTATTGTCTCAGATACCTCCACATTTTGAGTACAGTGTACATGCCTTCTACACTCGTGCTTTCAGAGCTTTTATGTCTTTGGAAAAGAGAAACTTTAACTTTGGTATGATACAAACACATTTGTAGTAGTTCAACTTCATAATTTTCAAACATTTCTGAAAGATGCGGATGAGTCTGGTGATGTCATCACTCACTGTTCAGGATGTGACCAAGAAATAGACCAGTGTGAATGTAATATCATTCTAGATAACTGTCATAACATCAACAGGTATACAAACATTTTAAATTCTCAGATTTCAGTGTGTTTGTTAAGTGAATATTTAAACAATGTTTCTTGTTTTAGGGATTTGACGGAACTTGGAATACTTGAAAAAATGTCTGTAGGGATGATTCACACGCTTATTCTGTCTCAAATCCAATCGCACGTGCAAGATTCGTGTGTAGGAAATTTTGCTTCTTCCCAGATTGATATGCTTGAAAAGGTGTGATAATTTATTACTTTTAGACGCGTATCCAGTTCATTACTTCTTCTTGATTCGCGTGCAGTGGCTGCATAGCATAATTTTTAGATGGTTAGGTATCGTCTACGGAGAAGACTACATCCAACAGGATCAAGTTCGCAAAAACTTTACCCAGTTCCTTTACCATGCATACACGCATGCGAGAATTGAGCAGCTTTTTGAGATAATTATCGGTTGGCTAAGTTTAAGCGTATCAACGGAATTATTAATTATCAAAAATTAATAAACTGTAGGCTATCCAGAAAGCTTCCCCTCAGTTAAAGATCTGCAGGAATGCCTATCCCGGACGCAGTTAAAACCAACATTGACACAATCCCTAAAAACTACGTTAGAAGCAAGATTGCTTCACCAGGGTGCCACAACAGAGGACATATTAATCGCTTACGTTTCAGCCATAAGAGCGTTTAGCGTACTTGATCCCACAGGTGTTCTTTTAGATGCAGCCTGCGATCCGATTAAGTACTGTAGTTTGTAATTAATTTTGTGTTTCTCTGTATCTGATTTCTTTTTAAAATAGGCAATACTTGCGACTTAGAGGAGACACAGTTCGTCACATAATTCATAGCTTGACAGACAGTAGTGGAGAGCTAGGCGGAGAGCTTGAGTTGGGAAGAACAGGGGCGGCTATATTGGACGATGAATCAGTTGCAGCGGTTGGAGATGCTGAAGCGTCGACGGATTGGGAAAATTGGTCACCAGCACCTAGCGATGCAGATCCAAGCAAATTGTGGACGGGAAAGAAGCCAGTAAGTTTCGTCCATTAGTTGTTTAAAAGGTTAAGTTGATTCCTTAAAGTAAGTTTTTTATTTGAAGGGTGATATTGTTCCGATGCTAGTGAACATTTATGGAAGTAAAAGCTTGTTCGTCAAAGAGTATAGGAAACTACTTTCGGATCGGTTGCTTCTCAACCTTCATTTTGACACAGAAGAGGAGATTCGTAATCTAGAATTTCTGAAAATCCGATTCGGGGAAACCGAATTGCACAATTGTGAAGTAATGCTCAAGGATGTAGCCGACTCGAAAAGGATAAACACTCACCTACAGTCCGTTGCGCACAAACCTGACGTACCACTATAACACGTTTGTTGTTTTTAGGAATCTGTTGATCATTTTTCTATTTTTTTTTTTTTACAGTTTCCAATATCTGCTATGATAATTTCGGCTCAGTATTGGGACCAATTAAAGGACAAGCCAATGAAATTACCGATTAAAATCATTAATCAGCTTGAACAATATAACCAGAATTATAAAGCTGTAAAAACAAGCCGCTCTTTGCATTGGGTGCCTCAGTCAGGTTCAGTAGAACTGGAACTGGAGTTTGATAATCATCGGTCTGTGTCATTCACAGTTCCACCTGACCTGGCTGCCATCATTTCTCATTTTGAAGACAAGGAACAATGGGATTTGGAAGAACTTAGCCAGGAGATGGAACTACCAATGTCCCACCTTCGACGGCGCGTTCATGTTTGGCAGACACATGGTGTCCTTCAGGAAATTTCTACCGATCGCTTTAAGGTGGATGAAAATGGCCCGACTTTTACAGGACATAAGGTATCTAATAAGACACCAACATCGCCTAATTTGACGCCTTTTGAAATTCCACTTTTTGTAGATTCTATTGGAAACACTGGCAAAAATGGAGGAAGAGGAAGAAGACGACGATGAGGAGGAAAATGACAAAAAATCAGAGGAAGATGGTCTACAAATTTATTGGTCATACGTTGTGGGCATGTTGACGAATCTTGAAGCTCTCCCTGTTGAACGTATCCATCAAATGCTCAAAATGTTCACAATGCAAGGTTCCAGTGGAGCAGAATGCACGCTACTACAGTTGAAAAATTTTCTTGATTCCAAAGTTAAGCAACAGTTGTTGTCCTTCTCGTCTGGAACGTACAGACTACCAAAACCATGAGCTGTTAAATTTAGCCTACCGATCACTTTTGTCTATTGAAGATAATTTAAGAATGAGTCCTTCCATGTTTCAATAAAAGTTTCAGCTGTGATTTGATGGTAAAAAAGGACTGGTATTTGAATTTAAAAAAATATTAAGCTAGTTGGCGGCACGGCAACGCCGCTTTGTTCAGCGAGCGATTGCGCCTAAAGGTTTGGCAATGGTGCAATTATAGTTTGAATCAAACGACAACCCACAACGGTCATAGACTTCTTTTAGACAATTTCAATTTTCATTTTAGAATCTTCCATTTCAAATATTTGACAGAGTTCAGACCTACTGAACTGAAAATAACTGAACATGAAGCCCTCGTAAGTTTTCCAGGTTTTCCACAAGCGATATCTGTGATTTGTGTCCTACTTCGTGTTAGTTTACACTCCTAAGCTCAGTGCTCAGTGTGGTATTCGAAATAAACTAAGATTAAGTTTGTTTGTATTAGTCGATTAAAGATTGCACCAAAGGTGCCAACAAAACCTCCAATGACACCAGCTAGATCCAAACAAGCCCTGATGACTTCTAGGGATCGGGATCCTGTTCAAGTTTATTGCAGAATCAGGCCTCTTGATGTACCAAATGAAGAATCTTGTGTTACGGTCTTGAGTGACACTGTGGTGCAGGTCGTGCCACCTGAAACTTCTCAAGGGTACAGAAGTGGAACCACAAAAGTAAATACCAAATCTAATCTTTTTGTTAATGTTTTGTGACATACCTTATTATTATTTATTTATTTTTATTCATGTTACTATTTCAGGCTACACAATACACATTTACTGGGGTCTTTGATGAAAAGTCCACTCAGAAACCTATTTTCCACACGGTGACCTTACCTCTCATTGAAGACTTGCTTCATGGGAAAAATAGTTTGCTATTTGCATATGGAGTCACAGGTTCTGGCAAAACACACACTATGAATGGTGAACTACAGGATGGTGGCATTATTCCTCGTTGTCTGGATGTAATATTCAACAGCATTGGCCACTTTCAGGTACAAACAAAATATTTGCATAAACAAATTTCCTTATCTATATATTTTTAATCTCTAGGCAAAAAAATATATTTTTAAACCAGATCGCATGAACAGTTTTGAAATTCAAAGTGAATTAGATGCTTTGGCAGAAAGGCAGGCTGAGATTACAAACAAATTCAAGTAGGAACTCCTAGTCAAGAAATAAGATGCCAATTCTTAATATGAAATCGTTAAAATCCTTAGGACTCCTGCACGTAGGGGCCAAGAGAATGAGGGGCAACGGGTGACAGACGCCACGCGCATATCCGCTTTAGATGAAGACCAGGCTTTTGCTGTATTTGTCACTTTCGTTGAGGTTTACAACAATACCGTATTTGACCTATTGGATGATACCACAATTGACCCTTTACGTCCCGGAAAAATACAATCGAAAATCTTGCGAGAAGATCAGCATCATAATATGTAAGACAGGTTTGGCTTCTGCCTTAAAGTATAAATTGATGGAACTAATTTCGATTTGCAGGTATGTTCATGCTGTAACTGAAGTAGAAGTTAAGTCGGCAGATGAAGCTGCTGAAGTTCTTGCGAAAGGTCAAAAGCGACGCCGTGTTGCTCATACTACTCTTAACGCAGAGTCAAGCCGAAGCCACTCTGTGTTTAATATTCGTGTTGTTCAGGCTCCCCTTGATTATCAGGTGAGATTTACAATCGTTATATTACTTTGTTAGAATTACTAATTTGTACGTGTTAAAGGGTGCTACTCCGGAGAAGGTGCTTACAGTGGGACAGCTATCGTTGGTTGATCTTGCTGGATCTGAGCGTAATAGTCGAACCAAAACGACTGGCGAAAGGTTACGCGAAGCTGGCAGTATTAATAATACTTTGATGACTCTTCGCTCGTGTATGGAAATACTTCGCGAGAACCAGCTAAACGGCACAAATAAAATGGTGCCATATCGCGACTCCAAGATTACTCATCTTTTCAAAGTAAGGAGCTTTATAACTTTTATGTTACGAAAGTATAACACACCAACAATAAATTTTTGTTTCAGAGCTATTTTGACGGAGAAGGAAAGGTTAGAATGATTGTTTGTGTAAACCCACGCGCAGACGACTACGACGAAACTCTTTCCGTGATGCGCTTCGCTGAAATGGCCCAAGAAGTTCAAATCGCACGTGCTGTGCAGCCAAATGTTCGACTGGAGGCTACGCCCAGAGCGACGCCAGCAGGAAGAGAAGCACTCCTTCCAGGCCGCAGAAAGGCAAATCGTGTGCTCACTGAAGCTTATCGTAAACTAGAACAGGTTTGATTCCTACTGATATCTTTATAATAAGCACCAACTTAAAAGCTTATTTCTTCTTCAAAGGGAGGGATATCAAACCCTCAATCGGAAGTACCGTTTGACATTGATATGGTTTTCAGCGCCGCTCGTTGCTCATGGCCTCCTCTAGAGCTACAATCAGCATCAGACGATCGATTGATCACCGCCCTCGTTGAATATCTTCAAGTAGTCATTTGATGTTACCATATGTTACTAAATAGTATACGAATTGTGTACGTTTTCGAAAGGTGAAAATTCGCGAGCAGCAGAATCGCAGGGAACAACAAATGAAAAAGTGCGTCGAGGTCCGAACTCTTATTCGTGAAATGGAAGAAGAACTCATTTTAAAACGGCAGGAAGTGCTAAGTTTAAACGAGCAGCTGAAGGACGAGCGATCCCGTCGACAAACATTCGAAAATCGTGTCCTCAACGCAGAATCAGCCAATGCCACCCTACAGCGCCATGTAGCTGAACATCAGAAATACGCCAGGTAACTTTTTCTTTACAATAGCTTTTATCTCAATTGGGTTCCAACAGTTCTATTTCCTATAAAAGGCTACTAGAAGAAGAATTGAAAGAAAAAGATTGCCTGCTCAACCAAGGAGAAATTGAAATTTTAAACGTCAAAGCCAAAGAGAAGACTAAACGGCAGTTAGAACGCGAAAAATTGAAAAAAGAACTAGACCGTTATAAGCAAGTAGAATCTCAACTTCAGCGACAAACGGAAAGATTTCTGGTCATGCGTGACCTGCTAGATGCTGGATGTTCGGTTAAAGTTCCTGGATCCGCTGGTTCCAGCGAATCAGACACTCGCACGCCTTCCCTTGGAGCTAAACACCGTGTTTCTGATCCCAAGCTGGTTGGAACTCCCTCTTTAAGAGTAGGAAAGCCTGATTTTATTTTTTTGTTTGTTTTGAAGCACAAGTTTTGTTGTTATTTCTAATAGGGGCCAGCTGTGTCTACGCGAAAGCGCCGTTCTCGTTCGGTGGATCCCGGCAAAGGATGGTTGGACCACCGCCCTGAAAATATCCTTGATTTGGATACAGTATTCCAGCCGCAGATGAATCGTGCAAAGTCGATTACAAAATTAGTGGATTCCAAAACAGTCACAGATGCAAAGATTTCGAAATATGCCCTTACAACACAAGAGCAGGTAACCAAATGGATCGGTGGTGTCTAACGAAGTGCATACTAAAGGCGTAGTTTTCTATCTAGGATTCGTCTGGTGAAATCGAAACAAAACTTTACAAAGGCGATGTTTTGACCACTGTGGGTGGTGGAGCTCAGGTACATTGTTTTCTTTCATTTTTGAAATAACAAGTGTTTGCTTTAATTATCATTTTTTAGGTTGTCTTGCAAGACGTTGAAATTCTTCGACATTCGTCACCGACTGCCGTGAAACGTCACAGTGATGGAAGATTGAAGGACGTGCACAGTCGTGTCGCTGATATAGAAAATCGCTGTGGCCACGCAATTGAAGGGCACAATCGGGTTAAGAAGCATTGTCCTTAAAAGAGTGATTTGCACCGTCTCATCCACCTCTGATACCGACGACGAAAAAAATTCTTTTAATGATACTTAATAATTGTTTGCTTTTCCCTCTGCTTTTTTTTTCTTTAGCAAACTCGTCTCGAAAATTTGTATTTCTTGAACATGTGCATTATAACTTTACTATCGAATTTCGTTAATAAATAATACACCGAAATCATGTCGTTTCGTCCTCATTTCGTAGTGTGTTTCGAATGACAATTGGGTTGCCGCTCTCAGGGAGGGATTCAAACTTAAATCGTATTCGAATATCTTTCAGGTAATAAATTTGTTGTCATATTTGTACCCACATTCTTCAGTTCTTATATCTCAAATTATGACCGTGATGTTGCCACACAACTCAAGACACCCCGGTTAAAGCCAATCCGGCCATTGGCTAACCTGGTTCATAGTCATAGATTAGAATCTAATCTCTGACTCCGTCTGGGCTAACACTTGGGCTCGGGGCAGAAGTGCCACCACAAAAGTAAATGCAGAAACTAATCTGTTTTCATTAATGAATTGTTGAGTACCGATATAGATTTGTTCTACGATAGTCAAATCTGCGTCTCTTGCGGGTGTGTTGTTTCACTAAACGCAGAAACTCATTTGTAGCCAGATGGCATTCCCACCAGGCGGAAAATCACTTTTACGCCCCGACCGTGCCCCGACCCAAAACCATCGTTTTTTTGTTTTTTTGTATAGGATTCCCGGCAAGAGGGTACATTTTATGAACGAAGGTTACCCAACCACTAAAAATATGAAATAATTCACACGATATGCAGAATTTTTGCGCTTAATTTACATGTGCATACCAAAGTGATACCGTGCATGATTCATTTTAAAATGACGGTGTGTGAAGCATTGGATCAGTAGGGAAACCCAAAATTATTATCTTATCGGACTCAGCGCCACATGCGGCATGTCACGCGCATCGCTACAGGGGGATATAGGCGTTAGCGGTCTTCCACTTCGTTGTCTATGGTATTACTTTCAAGCACTCACGAATTAGGGTGTGGCATCACGCATCAAGACCGTTAACGACATGCAAGAATCCTCCATATCGCCTTGCGGCCGATGTTAGCACTAATAAGTGAATGCATAGGCTAAGAGTTATACGAGGTGAGAGCGCAAATATTAATCGCCGCGTTCAATTTACGATTAGATTTCAATATTTAGATTTGTATTTACCCGTACAAGCATTAAGCAATGTCCCTTGTCATTCAATCAGTTTCCCGTTAAAAAAGAAACTACAAACTTATGTAGGATCTTTATTGTTTATTTATGACAATTATTGTCAATCCTACGATTCCAGTTTTGAGTTTTACATTGCAATGGCATTAAGGGACACATCCTTCTTTTTTTTTACCATCACAAAGTTTTGAATGAAAATGTAAGACAAGAAAATACGTGGCCTTAAATCGCAATTGCCAACGGCCAAAAAGAGAAGGAAATGGGGAAGAGGATGTCATAAGGTAGGCGAAAATATCAATAAAGGAGGGGTAAGCATCATACAGCACTTGTAATTTTCAATGCCATGGGCTAGTGGCGTGCACATCAGGCTGACAAAAATTCTTATAAAATGAGGACAAAACTCAATTGGAATCAGTCGAGTGGACTCATCGATCAGCAACGGTAGTAAAGAGAGTCGTGTTATCCAGCTGTTCATTACCAAGTCAAATTTCACTTATTATCATGGGTAAATATCTTACGTTAATCTCACCTTTATTTTGAATGAATTTTATTTTTCTCGAAGAAGCTTGTCATTTTTATCGAGCATGTTTTGAATAACGTTTTAAGCTAGATTTTCAAAGTGATGATCGCAGCAGTCAGCATTTAGTTTTATGAACTCAGGATTTACATCTTGTAATTATGGGGAAACCAGTCTCATTTATTGACCATTGGATATTGTAAAAAACTGATGCATTATGTTTTATAGGGCTATTTGTTTAGATCATACCTTCAACTTCGTTCTTTTTCAATTTGCAGCTAACTACGCCACATTGCTGCTATTGGCTGTTGTTTCTTTGATGGCTGGAGAGGCCGTGGGTGGACCGATGGGATCGTCTTCATCCGGGTACTACACCACTTCGGCGTCCTACTACACCACCAAGGCTCCCGCGTACTACACAACGAAGAAGGCCGAGTATTACACGACAACATATGCTGCCCCCAGCTACTACACCGAGCCTCCCAATTACTACACGACCAAAGCACCGGAATACTACACAACTACGTATGCTGCTCCGACGTACTACACTGAAGCCACAAAGTACTACTCGGCTCCAGTTTACTACGCAGAGTCCCCAGTTTATTACGCTACAACATACGCTCCTCCAAGTTCCTACACCGAGGCACCCAAATACTACACAACAAAGGCACCGGAGTATTACACAACGACTTACGCTACACCAAGTTACTACACCGAGGCTCCTAAATATTATGCTGCCCCCAGCTACACCACCACTACTATTGCCTACTACACCACCAACAGAAGCAGCCAAATATTATGAAGCTCCAACTTACTACACTGAAGCTGCTCCGTCTTACTACGTGGAGCCCACATACTACACCGAGGCTCCAAAGTATAACTCTGCCCCTAGTTACTACACCACTTCTGCTCCTTCGTATTACGTTGAACCTAGCTACTACTCTACAACGTATGCTGCTCCATCTTACTACACTGAGGCTCCCCATTATTACACCACAAAGGCTGCTGAATACTACACAACTAAAGCCCCGGAGTACTACACAATGAAAGCTGAATACTACACCACCACTTACGCTGCCCCTGTTTACTACACTGAGGCTCCAAAGTACTATCCGGCTCCGACCTACTACCAAAGTGAAGAGCCACAGTACTACACCACAAAGGCACCTGAATACTACACCACATCATATGCCACTCCTAGCTACTATACAGAGGCTCCAAAATACTACACTACAAAGGCGCCCGAATACTACACCACCACTTATGCGGCTCCCAGCTATTACACTGAGGCTCCAAAGTACTACTCTGCCCCAAGCTACTACCCTGAAGCAGCTCCAAAATACTATTAAAGAGGACAAGTTTTTTTAAAGAGCTGAACATTTCATCTCCCATATTTATTCGTTTATCACAGTCTTTCTTGAAGTAAAACATTAATGTTAAATGAGATGTTTCATACAAAAATGTCCTCGTTAACCCTTCGCATTTAATTTCTTTCTCTTTATAAAACTTGTGTGCAAAACAATCGTGTCATGGTGAATCGCGTTTGTTTCACGATAGGCATATATGCAGGATCTTTATACTTTTACGTACACTAGACCCTATGTTAATTCTTAATGGCAAACTAATGAGGGTTAAAGAATACCGTTATTACCTTATTTCTTAATTGTACGTTAACAATAGTAAAAGCCTTTAATTATAATAACATTTGAGTTTTTAAAGTGAAATTACGTGTGGAAAAATGTCCATTAACATAGTCCTACATGTGATAGTAAACGTATTCGTGTAGGCCTACGTACCGTACGTACCCAAAGCACGTCCTCTGATCTTATCAAGCCTAGTTAACTAAATGTATGTTCACAATTGCAATCAGCTCAGTTATCACGACGTATGCCCCACAAAGGATTTTTGATCGTTGGTTTACATCTTGGATACACAGGTGCAAGATTGGCACTTGAATGCAAACATGAATTTTAACATTTTAGCAACTTTCAACGATTCATATTTGACTATGAATAAAGGACTTTTTCTTGCAATTACCGACTAGGGAAAGAAAAAAATTGAATCATTCGTTACAGCACAAATCACATCTTTTTGTGTTTTCTTTGTCTCGATGTCGTCAGCCAAATCATTGGAATTAATCAGTTAGCGGATACATTTTGCATTCATGGGGTTAATTTTAACAGATAGTTAACTAGTTTTACAATTAACATTCTCTTGCGCATATTGTTTTAAAGAGAAATTGATATTCACGTTAAGGATTGTTGTTTGACATTCAGCAATGTTCGCCCTTTCAAACGTGATCCTACACAACAAAAGCGCAAAGCCAAAAGGGTGGGGTAAGAATATTGGCTGTTACGTCACTACCCGTAAGGTACACGTGTCGTAACCGCAGGGCCAATTGATTGAAACAGGGTGACTTTGCAGTCATATAAAATGAGAGGACAGAGGTGTACCAATTCAGTGTAGTAAGCAACTTGGACAGCAGCACAACATCTACCATCAGTTGTACTTCACATCGTGTTTTCCAACTCTAAAATGACGAGTAATTTATCGTTTTATTTAATTATTTAATCGTAGGAATTGAAATTGTGATTCATTTTGATTTCAATCAATCGAAATTAACTTGTGTGCATCTAATTATTACATCCAGGTGGATTCAGGAGATAACGTTTCATGTATTGTCTTGTTTCAGCTAACTACGGCGCGATGCTGCTGTTGGCTGTCGTTACCTTGATGGCTGAAAAGGCCATGGGTGGACCGATGGGATCGTCTTCTGGGTACTACACCACTCCGGCGCCTTACTACACAACGACGTATGCAGCCCCCAGCTACTACACCACCAAGGCTCCCGAGTCCTACACAACGAAGAAGGCCGAGTATTATACAACAACATATGCTGCTCCTAGCTACTACACCGAGTCACCTAACTACTACACGACCAAAGCGCCAGAATACTACACCACAGCCTCCTATTACACCACTACGTATGCTGCTCCGACCTACTACACTGAGGCTCCCAAATACTACACCACTAAGGCACCGGAGTACTACTCAACTACTTACGCTGCACCAAGTTACTACACCGAAGCCCCAAAGTACTATGCTGTCCCCAGCTATTCTACGACTACCGCTGCCTACTACACCGAAGCAGAAGCAACCAAGTACTACGTAGCTCCGACTTACTACACTGAAGCCGCTCGGTCTTACTACAGTGAGCCCACTTACTACACTGAGGCCCCTCAGTATTACTCCGCCCCGTCTTACTACACCGAGCCCAGCTACTACACAACAACAACCTATTCTACCCCAGCTTATTACCCTGAAGCTCCCAAGTACTACTCGGCTCCAAGCTACTACACTGAAGCCCCGGTATACTCTGCTACATATGCCAAGCCAAGTTACTACACCGATGCACCACAATACTACACTACCGCTTCTTATTATACCACTAAGGTCCCCGAGTACTACACTATGGAAAAGGCCGAATACTACCCTTCTACTTATGCTTCTCCCGTTTACTACACTGAGGCTCCTAAATATTCGGCTCCAACCTACTACCAGAACGAGGCTACGAAGTACTACACCACTAAGGCGCCTGAATACTACGCGTCTTCTTTACACTACGCCGCCCCAGCTACTACACCACCAAGGCCCCGAGACTATTCCACCAAGGCCCCTGAGTACTACACCACCAAGCCCCGAGTACTACACCACCAAGGCCCCGAGTACTACACCACCAAGGCCCCCGAGTACTACACCACCAAGGCCCCCGAGTACTACACCACCAAGGCCCCCGAGTACTACACCACCAAGGCCCCCGAGTACTACACCACCAAGGCCCCCGAGTACTACACCACAACGTATTCTGCTCCCAGCTACTACACCGAGGCACCCAAGTATTACTCAGCCCCAAGTTACTACCAAACTGAAGCCCCCAAATACTACACCACAAAAGCGCCAGAGTACTACACTACCACTTACGCTGCTCCCAGTTACTATACCGAGGCTCCAGCCTACTACACAACATATGCAACCCCATCTTACTACACTGAGCCACCAAAGTACTATTAATTGTTAAAATTGTGTTGTCCATCTAGCTCGATGAAGTGTCAATTAGATTTTGTTTTAACATTGGCAGTCCTCGTTCCAAATTAAGTATTTCCTTGATATATATTTATGCATTCACTAGTCGTTCCATACCATTGTGGTTTCTCAATGAAATGTTGAATACAAATGTATATCGTTACCTAATTCATTACTGTTTCTATTCTTTATCAAATAAGGCAGATGAAGACAATTTCAATTTTACTCTGAACAGCTTTGTAATTCTGAACATTAATTTACAGTTTGATATTTTAGAGTTATATCATAAACATTTGTGAATCTGTTAACGACATTATATCTTCGGATACGTGGTAGTCTACAGATTATTAATTGCATTCATTACGTTAGCCCACTGGCATAGAGAATTTATTGGGCATCTTTAAATCTCACTTGTGCTGTTTACCCTATAATTAATTGAATAGCATAGTGTAGCGAAATTCTTTTCAGTATGCATTTCCACCATTAAAGCTAATTTCCTAGTTTCAACCTGAAATTTCTATTTTAGGGAAATGCTTAAATATTCTGACTAGATGTTAGAAGTTTTGGTTTGTCAGTTTGGATTTTAGTTGTTGAAAAAAGAAAAAAAAAAAAGGGTTGCGCTAAGCACTTGATTGACTTGCTATCTTAGTAACCTCCAGACCTGCCCGGACGGAGATCATATTGCTGTAGGCCTACTATATGATCCACATCGTGACATCAGCTGATAGCTCTTACCTCTCTATTCAGTCTTGCATTGGAATGGTGGGCCAATCCCATACCAACGCTTCACCTTTCGAGTTGTATTTGCTTACAGACTCTTGGTTACTATAGCAATCCCAACATTGGGAGGGTACCCAGTCATTTCAAGTGCCGCTACACATAAAAATGCACTCAACTCTTATATACCGTGAATTTAGCCACCAAACTACGTTGATAAAAAAATTGGGTAATTTCCGACATAAAACTAACTCCCATTTAAATTCTGAGAAAATATTACGCAATGTCTTAAATGAACATTATTGGGAAAACAGTGATGAATATCATTTGACTTGACTATAAAACAAATAACTTAATTAAATGTTTAAAATTTCGTATTACTTTCAAGCACTCACGATTTAGGGTGTGGCATAACGCATCAACACCGTTAATGACATGCAAGAATCCTCCATATCACCTTGCGGCCGATATCGACACTATTGTGTTCATGCATCAGTTAAGTGTTTTTCCAAGTGTGTGGCGAAAATATAAGATGTCGAGATGAATCAGTTACGCCAGTACATTCAAAGATATTCTGTTTGTCTTTGATTATTTGATCTCAGTTATCACAACGTTCCTGTAGTAGGAAGTTGTACATGACTATAACGCCCTCCTACTACACCATCACATCCTACGTTCAAACCTACACTTAAATACCAACTGACTTCAAGCTAGTATACCGAAGCTCCGGTTTACTACTACACTACAACAAAGGCCGAATCCTAGCTACTACACCGAGGCTCCGAAGCTTTATTCCGCCCCAAGCAGCTACACTGATCCAGCCCTGAAATTTTACTTAAACATACCGTTGCTAGAGTTTAGCACATGAGCTTTTCAGGTGGGATGACGTAAGCAAAGATTCACACCAACACGAGCCCAATGCGTCCAATGATCCAGGCCGCTGAAAAGATTCCGTCTTTTCAATTTCCGGATCTAGAAAATGATCGTATCAAACGTAGCTGGAAAATTTGAGTTTATTATTATCATCAATCCGGTTGTCACGATGGATGTCATACCCGTACGCTTTCAAGATGAGCTTATACGTTTCTGTACAATTCACATTCACCTTTCTCATGGCATTATATATTTTAAAGAGAAATCCCAATTTACTTTCCTTGTTCTATACTGAATCAGTTTATTGAGCTCACTTGTGCCCCTTCATAACATTCCTATACAAAAGGATCAGTCAAAAGGGTGGGGTTAGAATATTGGCTATTACGTCATTACCTGACAGGTGCACGTGTTGTAACCGCAGGCTAATGAATCGAAACAGGGTGACTGTACAACCATATAAAAAGAGAAGACAACGGTGCAGTAAGTCAGTGTAGTAAGGCACTTGGACACTCCAGCAACAACATTAAATTTTCTGTCGGTTGTGTTTCACATTGCGTTCTTCAACTTAGCAACTATGGGTAATTTGACGTTTTATTTCGATCGTATCGTAGCAATTGTTAAACCCTAAACAAGATTGGTTTAATTCAATGAAAATGAATGTGTGTGTAACTACATTGCATTTAAATAGGATAAGGAACTGAAATGACTTACATTTTCTTGTTACAGCCAACTGCGCCACAATGATCTTGCTGGCAGTTGTTTCCTTGATTGCTGGAAAAGCCATGGGTGGACCGATGGGCTCATCTTCCGGGTACTACACGAGTCAAGCGCCATACTACACCACGACGTATGCAGCCCCCAGCTACTACACCACCAAGGCTCCGGAGTATTACACGACAACATATGCTGCCCCCAGCTACTACACCGAGGCGCCCAAGTACTATACGACCAAGGCACCCGAATACTACACCACAACGTATGCTGCTCCGTCATACTACACTGAACCCCCGAAGTATTACTCGGCTTCAAGTTACTACGCAGAGGCACCAGTTTATTCCACCACAACATACGCTCCTCCAAGTTACTACACGGAGGCACCCAAATACTTCACAACAAAGGCACCGGAGTACTACAGATCAACATACTCTACGCCAAGCTACTACACTGAATATCCGAAGTACTATGCAGAGCCCAGCTACACCACCACCACTGTTGCATACTACACCACAACGGAAGCAGCTAAGTACTACGTAGCTCCGACTTACTACGCTGGAGCTTCCCAATCTTACTACAGTGATTCCACATACTACACCGAGGTTCCACAGTACTACTCTGCTCCGTCTTACTACACCACGGTTGCGCCATCTTACTACACCGAACCCAGCTATTACACAACCTATGCTGCTCCGGCATCCTACCCCGAGGCTCCAAAATATTCGGCTCCTAGTTATTACACCGAAGCACCGGTTTACTACACCACATATTCCAAACAAAGCTACTACACCGAGGTTCCACAGTACTACACTGCCACTTCTTATTATACCACTAAGGCCCCGGAGTACTACGCAAAGGAGAAGGCCGAATACTACCCTACTACTTATGCTGCTCCAGCTTACTACACTGAAGCTCCAAAGTTCTATCCGGCCCCAAGTTACTACACCACCAAGGCTCCACCACCAAGGCTCCAGTACTACACCACCAAGGCTCCCAGTACTACACCACCAAGGCTCCCGAGGTACTACACCACCAAGGCTCCCGAGTACTACACCACCAAGGCTCCTGAGTACTACACCACCAAGGCTCCCGAGTACTACACCACCAAGGCTCCCGAGTACTACACCACCAAGGCTCCCGAGTACTACACCACCAAGGCTCCCGAGTACTACACCACCAAGGCTCCCGAGTACTACACCACCCCATACGTCGCCCCCAGCTACTACAGCGAAGCTCCGAAATATTATTCAGGTCCCAGCTACAGAACTGAAACACCAAAGTATTACAAATAGCTCCGAAGATTTTAATCAGATGGTTCGAAAATCAATGTTTGTTTTATTTTTGTTACACGGTAGACGTTACACAATATAATGGTATCCGCTAGTTATGTACTATTGCACTTATTAAGTTATGATGTTAAAATGGTACTGGAATATTATTATTCCCTAAAGAAGTTAAGTTTGCTTACCAAATTTGTCCTGCTCCATTGCCTCCCATTGGCATCAGTTAATCATCAGTATCAGTTTAATTTCGACAGCTGTGGAGATCTTTTGCTGGGTATGGGCCCCCATTGTTTCACTGCTTCTTTCATCGACATGGCGTTCCACTTAGTGAGGTATTTTCAAAATCCGGCGGTTTTTACCCCGCCGGCTCTGTGTGTCTTGGAACTATTGTATCAATCGAAGAACTTGAAAAGGTAACTGTTTACAGAAAGATTGCACGATGTAGGCGTTACACGTTTGCGTAAGGGATTTTGCCTTTGCAAGCTTAAAAAATTATACAAGCAGTTGGTCAGCACCCCATCAATAAGCTCGTTGGGGAATAGTTGGTAACGAAATAACAAATAAACTCATCGCTGCCCAGCAACAGCTCTAGGGCAACGGCAACCAGTTTGGTCGATTGAGAAGTAGTAAACCATCAAGAATATTTTCCTTCCTGATCATGAAATCAAATTTATGATTCAGGAAGCTTTAGTTAGACAATCTTGCAGTATGTTGCTTATTTTAACAAATCGATTGTATTCGTATTATTGTTTCTTTTTCATGTTTTTAGTTTTCAGAGAAGTAGCCATGTTGAACATTTCAAGATGGCGCCGGTTGTCACTGAGAGTCGTTGTTTCATTCAGGTTGAATCTATTGCCACGAAAGATTTCGTTTTTACAGTTTTTGAATTAAACGTAAAAAACAAAGTTAAGTCGTTGCACTAGCAGTATTTTGCTTTCGTTTATTTTTAAAACGGCTGATTTTACGGAGAAAATCAATAACTTATTCGAAATCCCCGTTCAATTTTGATTATACCGTGGGATTTTTGTCGAATTCCAAGAGATGTCGTTTTTTTCATATTTTGACAAAAGTGGGAAGGGGCCTTCCCACTTTTTCACTTTTGGCCAAATTTTGAATTTTGCTTAAAATACATGATTTTGATTCAAAATTGAATGAAAATCACGGAAATCAAGTTTATTTTTCCATTGGTCCTATAGTTTTTCAACTAAACGTAAAAAAACAAAGTTGGTGCTCTAACAGCAGTTTATTTTCGTTTTAAAAAAAATGGCTGGTTTAACGAGAAAACCATATAGTAATCAAAATCCGTGTTCAATTTTGATAACATTGTGTGATGTGTCTTTTTCTCCAAGGTTTATCGGGAACTTTCCGAACACCGGTAGCCGTTGAGTCCTTCTTTCATCAAGAGTAATGCGTATTTTTAGGCGCAACCTAAGGTCTAAGGCCGAAACATTCCTATTGAATACCATGTTATGGACCTTATTAAGATCCAAAGGTATGGGTCGCCCTGGCGGCGCGTTTCGGTGTGAAGGGGTGCCGTGAACAGCCGCTTTTTATTTGGCTTGCCGCATGTGGCATGCCAAATAACGGCCAAATACGGCACCATGCCATCGCGCATGTGGCACCATGCCATGCGGCGAGCCAAATAAAAAGCGGCTGTTCCGGCACCCCTTCACACTGAAACACGCCGCTAGAGGCTTGACCCATACCTTGGATCTTAATAAGGTCTATAATTCTTATTGTTATACCATGCTAGAATGCAACAATTGGGTAAGGACATCTGGCGGATGAATTTCAGACTAACTGAATTTTGACATCCATTAAAATTATACAGGATGGAGTGTGTGACTGTGTGTCCAAGTAACAAGTAACCCTTAAGTTTGTTTTCTTAGCTAATTTTTGTGTTCCCATCGATAATTCAGCTATTGACTATGGGTGTGTTATTTGCGATCTAGTAAGTTCAGTGTTACGTGTCTGTTGGAGAAAGGACACTTCAAAGGGATTGTTTTTTTTCCTGTCTCGCAGTTTCCCTTGTCATCAGCTAGGCAAGCTGTTGAACCACAAAATTGTTAGCAGCCCAGGTTTGTCACTTTCCACCATGCTATTGTTTAATGAGAGGTACTTATATTCTGCCTATTATCAAAGTAATTGGTATGGTTCTATTGTTCACTTTCAAGGATGAAACTATTTCAAAGTAAAAGCACTAAGGATGTGGACGCTGGAAGAATTGTGAGCATCTTACGTTTGTTGATTTTCATCATGCCATTGTTCAGTGAGAGGATACAATTCTACCCACCAATCTACCCATAAGCTTTAATGCTATCATCTTATTAGGTATTTCAAGTTTCTCTGTTGTTTTAGTATTCTTCTATTGTTATGTAATCACATGTAGGGATGTAATCCCAACATTAGGGCTGCGAGCCTTCGTCTTTGTTTCTACGCAAACCGCCGTCCAGACGATTTCCGCATTTCTATCCATCAGACTGCACGCATTAAGTAAATTGTTTTTTCCGTTATGGTTAGATAAAATACATTTCACTTCCTATCTAAAAATGCTTCCTTTTTAGGTAATTCCATCAATTCAGAACAACTATGTTCAAAGCCAACTTCAGGATTTCGGTCTTGCTGTTTTCTTCCTTCGCCTTCGCCTCATCGCTGTCCTCAATCCATCTATCCGTAAGTTCAGTTTTATGTTGCTTCAAGAAATTAAAAATGCTCCTATCTCTGTTCTTTATTAGGATAACGTCATAACTTGAACGAAATGACGAATGACGAATGACGCCATCGCCATCGCCATCGCCATCGCCATCGCCATCACCGCTGCCGCCGTCTTCGCCTTCGCCATCGCCGCCGTCTTCGCCTTCGCCATCGCCGCCATCTTCGCCATCGCCATTGCCATCGCCGTCGTCTTCGCCTTCGCCATTGCCATCGTCTTCGCCTTCGCCATTGCCATCGCCGCCGTCTTCGCCTTCGCCATCCCGTTCATGCTTCACAGAAAAGTCGATCACAATTGGATTTGGTTCAGCAAACAGCCCACGGCGATGGTGGATTTCACCGTGGATCGTCCTCGTGGTATTGTTTTGTTTTGCATTGTATCTTGTATGTATAAGTTAACCCGTTGGCTGCCACCCCGTTTGCGTCCCATTTTTTTGTAGCTTTTAGGGAACCGGGCGCTGTTCTGCCCCATGGCCATGGGGTGAACAGTCGCCGCGCCTAAAGGCTTTGTGCCTTTAGGCGCCGTAGGCAATGCACCAGTAGGGACTTCTCTTTGTCGGTGCGGTGATAGATTCCTGGGGTGTGCATTCCCGGAATGGTTTCTATTGCCGTGCCAGCCCGGACTTGTCTTCGGACAAGTCCCACCTTGTTCGTGATCCTTCAGACGCGATGCGTAGCTAATGTAGTTTAAGCAACCTACGGGTTGCATGGCCTGGCAGCCCGGGTTAACTTAGTTAAGTGTGTATGTTTGTATGTATGTATGTTTATGTATTTTACATTTATGTAATATTTTGTGTTGTATAAAAAAGTGGTGGAATTGTGGGATGGAGGAGGGTCAATAAAACTATTTATATATATTAACTTTTTTGTATTTCATTTTATAATATGACAAAAAATAACAGTAACATTATATAACTTATTTCACAAACCTCTCACTTAATCTCGTCGTCATTTGAGTATGTGACCATTCACAGCTGTTTACCATTCTGCAAGACTTTGTTGTCGAAAGAAATCCCAAACGAATCTTCATGACTAAAGGAATTTTTGTTGTTGTTTCCATTTTAAAAGTATTTCTATCATTGAATTTCCATCACGTGACAAACAGTCATCAATCACCACAATTAACAAGACAAAAATCTTGAACTTCCTTTTTCTTCTTACGTGTGAGCTAGCAATTCATCAACACAAGAGTGACACTAAAGATCTTTTTATTTACAGTGGCAACAAAACATCTGTGGCATTGCATTCTGTCACAAACAGGGTCCTGTGGCCATCACAGCACATCGAGCACAGTTCTGAGACCTAAAGGTAAAATTAAAATAGTAATCCTGTTAATGATCAGTTGTAACATTACCATATGATACAACTAGAAAATTTAGGTTGGAATACAATATTAAGAGCTGTTTTCTTTATGGAGTGCCATTGGTATAAAAATTGGATGCATTTGACTAAACGAGATAAAAAACGTGCTGGCAAAGCAAGCCATGCTTCTACTTCGAAAAATTTTGAATAAGTATGTTACAATGTTTATTATGAATTAGTCAGTGCCATAGTACCTTCAATTAAGTATGAGTTTACTTTAAAGTTGTAAAGCACAAAATGGAAAACTTACGCTAAATTCCAGGTAAAACCACACGACATCAGGAGTGTAATTTTAACAAGAACTTAATGACGCAGGTATTCTCCGTGGACGCTAAACCAGAAATGAAACAGGTTCTGTCATGTCTTGAAAATATGCAGCAGTGGCTCCATCTACTTTGAAACCCAACTTAAAATCCTCTCACTTCTCCATAAAAGAAGTAAGTCCGACTGTTTTGTAAATTGTATTGTTTTTTTGTAATTGTTGTTGAATTTTGAATCCAAATCATGTAAATTTTTTACACAAAACGTGTTATTGAAAAAAAAAAAACTATTTTCCTGTCAGAATTCCGCTAGATGGTGATGCCAGTGACAGTACTTTTCAAAACAATGGGCAAAATTGAGTTAGTCATACAGTTCGTCTGCTTCAGAAATAGTTAATTTGCTTGGTAGAATCTATTGCAACGAAATATTTCGTTGCAATAAGAGACTTTTCCCTATTTGTTTTTTTGCGGTGGGCCACTTTGCCCGGCTACCGATGCCCGTGAGGCATATTTTTAGCCAAAAGTCGGATTTGACCAAAATCGCGATTTTTCATGATTGTGTGTATTGCGCTTACGTGACACCGTTATATCTGGCAAAATGGGGCGGGGCTATCAAGACACTATCAAACAAGTATGTTACATGAAGATTCGGCAAGATGAGAATGCCAAAGAAGCTAGAAGAAGGAGTAATTTAGGGGGAAGCTGGAAGGGAGCGATGTTAAGCTAGGCGAGCAATGTTAATGTACATGGTTTATGGTAAAGCCGTGACGGTTGCGGATATTGGTGCTTCGATCCTGCCACTCGGGGGTGACGATGGGTCCCCATCTTCGAGGCTCGCTGCTTCTCTGGTCCCTCTAAGGTAGTTGGCGATTATAGCCAGCGACCCTTGGATGGCCATTAGTCTGCTTTTACGGCGGAATTGTCACCAGGCTTTTTGGGTGATCCCCAGCTTACAGACTACGATAGTACTAATAGATGGATTAGTGGAGGGTCATAAAAGTATAAAACTGTAATTCCTCATGGCATTTTCATTCACACATGTGCGACAGTTCGTGAGCAAACGAACGAGCCTTGCAGTCTAGCTGCATCCAACCAGATACTAGTAGAACCCGAAACATTGTTTTGACAAGTACTGTGATATTTCGGTTGCGGGTTTTCAATAAATACCAAGTGAGTAACGGGTTTAATCGTGTTAAATGTTTGATTTTACGATTCAAGTATATTTAGGTGTCAGAACTGAAATTGTACTTTTAGAACACCGCATAACTTTTATTAACAATAGTTTACTTTTACAACTATCAAGATCTTGTTAACCTTTTAAAGGAGAACAAAGCTTATTTTTAGATTTCCGGAATTTCTATTTCCGGTTTAATTTTCGGTTTTTAAATGTCAAATAACTCCTTATTTATTGGTCTGTCAGAAAAAGATTCCCATTTTCGTGATCCTCGTCAAATTTGGGGTCGATTTCGACTCGATGTATCAACTCAAAATACCCGAAATCGTCAAAAATCGCGATTTTCCTGTTCATGAAAATCGCGATTTTGGTCAAATCCGACTTTTGGCTAAAAATATGCCTCACGGGCATCGGTAGCCGGGCAAAGTGGCCCACCGCAAAAAACAAAAAAACAACGTGTCTCACGGGCATCGGTAGCCGGGCCAAAATGGCCCGCCGCAAAAAAATAACAAAAACCATGCCTCACGGGCAACGATAGCCAGGAAAAAAGAATGCCTGACGGGCAAAAAACCCGGCAAAAATAACTGGAAATAATTAAAAATGGAACTAACCTTTTCACCATTAACCTTCACCAGAAAAGTAAGCACTGCACAAAACCACCAACCAACAGATACACTTACACACAAAAACACTGATACACTCCACAAGCGTTCTGCTTCGCCACACCATGCGACTATACTGAACTACTATGCATAAAAAATATACAATTTAATCTTTCGTTAAAATAGGGAAAACGAGGATTTATTGCACCGAAACATTTCGTTGCAATAGAGAATAACGCCACTTATTGCAACGACATATTTCGTTGCAATAGTGAAATAGTGCGTTATTGCACCGAAAGATTTCGTTGCAATAGATTCTACCTTGCCACTATGGATTGGAGTGGTGTTGTACCCCATCACTGAACCTGAATAGCATCAAGAAAGAGTGAGACTGGATTTCTCAGTGAATGTAGAGAATTTGTTTAACTGACCATTATTCCCCAAGTGTAGTAGAACAGACAGCATCGATTGATTACCTAAACATAAACACACACAAAAATCAGCATCCCATGAAATTAATAAAAAATATATTACAATACTACCACGCATTTTACTTGTCATTTGTGATCTTTATCAAAGTGCATGTCAACGTCATCTAGTTTTTCATCCTGAAACCAAACGAAAATAGATTTTACTTTTAAATCAGTATAATTCTTGCTTTTAAGTGCTTGAACTTTGCTAGCCTTAGACAGTTGATTCCAATTTTAAATATAAAAACCTAGAATATCAACTACAAATAGTTGCAGCACGAGAAGCTAAACATCTTTAGCTAAAACTGTCGTTGCTCGTGGGGTCAGCCTCTACTGTTGATGGCAAAAATACACGGAATAAAAGCTACAACACCCTAACACAAGCAAGAAAAACATTTGGAATTGTTAGAATAATACAGGTCATTTCAAACTTTTTCAAATTGTCACGAAAATTTACCGGAAGTAACTGGAAGTAGCCAATATCTTCGGAAATAGGGATTCCATAACAAAACGAATAGGATTTTCGTGATCCTTATTAAATTTGGGGCTGGAATGAGGTGTTTTAGCCAAAAGTCAGATTTGAGCAAAATCGCGATTTTTCATGAACAGTCAGTTCTGACACCTAAATAGAATTGAATCGAAAACTCATACATTTAACACGATTAAACCCGTGACTTACTTGGTATTTAGTGAAAACCTGCAATCGAAATATGACAGTACTTGTCAAAACAATGTTTCGGGTTCTGCATATATCTGACCGAATGCTGCTAGACTGCGCAAGGCTCTTTCAATGGTTCGTCTGCTCACGAACTGCCTCGCATGCGTGAATGAAAATGCCTTGAGGTATTACAGTTTTATAACCCTCCACTTATCCATGTATTGGTATTCTTCATGGTTTAACCAGCAAGTATCATCAATAAATCCACTTGAAAAGTGAAGAACACCTCTGGGTTTTAAGAATAAAGATTGGGTGCCACTGCTAAACGCCACCTGCCAGTTCCAAGTTTAGATTCATTGGGTAAACGAAAGAGTTCATTCTTTAAACCGTCATCTGACACTTCAATATGCAGTACTTTTTTCGCTTACCAAAGACGTCAGATCTGTTCTTTGCTTTAAGAAACCTAAGTACCCTTTTCTACTGTCATACTTTATGGTACTACTCTGAAAAGACCTTAAAAGTTTGCGAACTTATAACAAATTTCCTGAATGTTAAATTTCAGGAAATGGCATAACGCCTCGAATAGCCTCCCCGCTTGTTTTTGGGCGACATCCGAACGTTCCCATAAGAATTAGATTAACAATTGGGTGAAAAAGGGTAGTTTTACAAGGGAGGGGAACAACAACCCACCTAGCTGCCCATTAACAATGTTTAATTTGTTCGACGAAAAATTAAATGCACCCATTATTTCCGACAAGTGTGCACGTATATTAAGAAATAGACAAGTCATCACGTGAACTCCTCTTAAAAAGCGAGTTAAAGAGATTTTCACGAGACGACAAAGCTAATAAATTTTTTAATTTCAAAAGTCTATACTGAATCCAATGTTCGTAATATCTCCCATCTAAGTCTGGTCATGATAAAACTCCGTATCCTTGTCCTATAAAGAGTGTGGAGATCATTTGCCTAAGCAACGTTCGTAAATCAAATCATCCCCACTCCGTTTTCTCCGGTGGTTTCGCCGTCAGGTCATACAGGACCTTGGAAATTGCTGGAACAGTTAAGACGGCTTCAGCCATCTTGTCTACAACCTAATAAGCGGTATCCATGTTTACAGCAAGATCAGTTTTAAAAATGTACCACTTTTTACGTACCTCTTAGGACAGATGGTATCAGGAATTGCAGGAAGTCCAGTCATAAAATCCTGTGAAAAGAATGGTCGAACAACGTCTGCAATCGCTGGCATGATGGAATGCGTTGACTCGAATCGCAATCAAAGGGAGAGGGATCAAGACGATTGGCATCTGGGCTAGCTTCTTATAGCAACCCGAATCCCGAAGGGAATCTGCGAAGGGAAGCTATATTTCATCGATTTACCTCTGTGAGTTTCATTTAGCAAAATTATACAAGCAAAATTAGTAGTGTACAAAGGTTTACCCTAAATCATATGGAGAAATAGTGAGCAATAAAATGTGAATCATGGCTCAATGGTCGAGCATGGGATAGGTGTGCCGCTAATTAAGGGTTTGATTCTCGATAGAGTCCAATTGAAATTTACTGGTGGTTTCAGTTTGATAATTGTCCATCGAATAAAAAAAAATACATTTTTTTAGTAAAACAGGTGAAAAACTAGTGGTTGTTAGAGTTAACATTAGAAATTCAATTGAGACAATTCTGTGACATCATCAGTTATCACAGATGTTCCATACAAACAGCTGGTTGACACAAAGTAGAACATTTTGATGCTGTGACTGTCTTCACTCACCTATTGGTTACAAGCTACAACAGAAACTTAAAAACAAATTCATTTCCAGGAAGAAGTCGTCGCCACAAATTTACTGTGCAAGTACCTACTGAGTTGTTCTTAAAATGACAGGCTAAAATGAGACGAAACTGCATAATAAGAGCTTATGTAAGTCCCACGCTAACGAGAACTATAGGATATCAGCAGCGAGAGATTTCGTCTGCAATATGGACCAGACGGCTTATTTGCTATCAAATGGCAAAAGAAGTTCACTCACTTTGAATAGGAGATGACTCTTGCTGGTTACGTCCTTCGGATTTAGTCTCCTCTCTCCTGTAAGCGAAAATGCAACCATGTTACTGGGTATGGAGACGATCAACTAACTTGCCAAGGTTACCGAAAGCTAGTAGACAGCTTGTGGCGACGCCTATTTCCAGTTTGGTGAGCAATATAACGCTGAACGCTCAAAATTTTGTCCACAGTTGAGCAGAAAATGCAGGACTGGTCGACACGTAATACCGTACTCATGTGGTTGAGGCTGTTGGGTCTGTTTTGTGTATCTTTCGTTGTCAAGCAGGCATCAGCTTCGTTTAATTTGACTATCCTACACACTAACGATATCCATTGCCGTTTCGAAGAGGCCAACAAACTCGGTGGGGCGTGCAAACAACGAGACTCGGAGGATGGCAATTGTTTCGGTGGATATGCCCGTCTGGTCCATCAAGCTCGAAAAATTCGTGAACAGCATCCGGACACAATTTTTTTAAATGGCGGTGATTTCTTCCAAGGCACCATGTGAGAACAAATGCTGTGCAATATTTACATCTCCTTGCCTGCTTTGCTACTTCTGATTGGCGCTAGTAAAAGAAAAAAAAATATCTGGCAATCTTCAAGATTTTTATCTTTATTTTGTTTATTACTTTGGTTTACGTATTTGGTTTACGTATTTGGTCTCGCCGACAGATGGTATACCATCCATAAATGGAAGGCCGTCAGCCACTTCGGTAACTTGCTCAACTTAACGGCCATGGTAAGTTATTCATGTTTCCTCCGTTGTTTCGCTACTTAATATTCATGTATTCTATTTATCCCGACGAATTGTTGAATTGTGTGTTGTGTCTTACCTTTCTAAAGACAGATGTTTCTGTAGCATAGTGGTCCGGCCAAGAAGCCAAACAATCCTTTTCCTTTCCATTCACTGTGGTTATTAGGTTTATCGAGGTAGCCTATGTTGAAATGGACAATGGAAAACGTCCGTCATTCTTTTTAACGGCCACTTTCTATTCCAATGATTTTCACAATGCGAGTTGTTGAAATCCTTCTTATCTGCTTGTAATGGAATGAAAAAAAAGCTGCGTTTTTTGCGTGATCATCGCCGACAGTTTTCCCACCCATGTGGCAGCGCGTTAACGGTCCGTTTGTTTACACTCACGTTGATAAATTTGTTTCTTAATTATTGATGTAGCGCGTTTTCCTATTGTTGTTCAAATGTTGTTTACACACATGGTCGGAAAAGCATATGATTGTATGATTTTTGGTACTACCTGGTTTAGACAACCACGAATGGGGAAACGCCCTATGCTTTGTACACATCCGTCGGAAAGCCTGGCAGCACATATTGAACGTTCATTATTATCAATTGTGCTGTCAAAACGTTTACAGGCACGACATGTAGGGATTAGAAATTTTTAGCAATTAATTTTTGATTTTTTTCCCTCATCCTTTTGTGCTGAGTAGTCTCTTGGCAACCATGAATTTGATGATGGCGTGGCGGGGCTGGCACCGTTCGTGAATGCAGCCAACCATCCGGTAAAAATACCTTTTCTTTTAATCAATTATGCCTCTGTAAACTCTGATTGAACTTTCTTCCTGGAACTCTAGAATAAAGTTTAACAAAATTAATTAATCTAGGTGTTGGCAGCAAATATCGACACAAGCAGAGAACCTTGGCTTCATGGGAAAATTCCGAAATCAGTAGTCGTCCAAGTAGGTGGACACAGGGTAGGCATCATTGGCTACCTGACGGTTGAAACATCGGTGATAAAACATTTTTCTAACAAAATTGGTGATGTGAAAATTATAAATGACATCTTCTTTTGGCTCTTGATCACAAATGGCAGTACATCTCCACCTTGGACGCAGTCAAAGTCTTTGACGAAATTCAAGGCGTTCGAGAAGAAGCAGAACGCCTTAAAAAGGATGGAGTCAATATTCTAATTGCAGTCGGTCACGCGGGTTATCTCAAAGATATGGAAATCGCTGAACAGGTGCCAGATATCGACGTGGTGGTAGGCGGTCATACCAACACATTTCTCTGGAACGGTAAGCTGTTAGTGTAATCACTTTCAGCTCGAATCCACTGCAACGAATCGCTGAATTTAAGTTCAACCAGTCCAACTAACACTTTCAATCATTTACTTAACGTGCAGGTCCGGCTCCGTCCATCGAAATTCCACAAGGTCCATATCCGACCATGGTGAAGCAACCGTCTGGGAAGGAAGTGCCCGTCGTTCAGGCATTCGCCTTTGGCAAATATCTGGGCAACTTAATGGTGACTTTTAACGACGATGGAGATGTGATCGCTACTGCTGGCCTACCGATTCTCATGGATAAGACCATACCTCGAGGTACTATTGTAGTTGTAAATCCTACTGGTCGTAAATTACACATCTGCCATCGTTTCATCCACGATGCAGATCCACACGTCCTGCAGGAACTGATCCCATTTCGAAAAGAAGTCGAAGCTTTGTCAGAGAAAGAAGTTGGAAAAACGCTCGTCTTCTTGGATGGTAATCGTCTGTCCTGTCGCATGGTTGAATGCAATCTTGGAAATTTTATTGCTGACGCCTACGTTGATTTGGTATGCTAATAAGATACCACGGCAATCCTTGAATAACCGTTTATAGCTTTAATGCAGTTCACCAAGTTTGCAGGCGAGGGTCAGTGGAGTAAAGTGGCTATCGCTCTCGTCAATGGCGGCGGAGTCAGGGCATCCATCGATGAGCGCGCCCAAAATGGTGAATTCACTTAATGACGAGTTCTTTTAAAAATCTACAAGTGGATTCCGTCTTGCAGGATCCATCACGTACGGTGACCTTCTTTCAGTCGCTCCTTTCAGTAATACAGTAGACATCGTCAAAATCAGCGGTGAAACGCTGAAGAATATTTTCGAGTTTACAGTGCATGATTACGATCCATCAGCTCTGGATCCCTTCGGTGGATTTCTGCAGGTTTCAGGTAAATGGTTTTTCTTTCACGAATTCTTTTAAATGTTTTTTCTATCGAGCAATGATCCACAGGTCTCCAAGTTGCGTACGACATAGCTAGGCCCACAGGTGATAGAGTGGTAGAGCTTTTGGCACGATGCAACAATTGTCGTATTCCAGCCTACAGTCCGGTCCAGCCCAAGGTTGACATCTAATATCATTTATTAATAAAACAGCTGTTCATTGGTATATCTTGGAATTTTGAAATGTAATTTACTAGGAAATCTATGACGTGGCGATGCCTAGCTTTTTGGCCGATGGTGGCGATGGGTTCGATATCAAAGGCAACATCACTGAGCACACTTTGACTGGTAAGATCAAAGCCAACTCGATGTCCAGTTAAATCTAAAACAATAAAAAAAAAATTTATTTATTTTATACGCATAGGTATATTAGATGCGGATGCGATCATACGTTATATGGAGAGAGTGCCGTCCATCACAATCGGTTTGGAACGTCGGATTCGTTTTGTCACCAAAACTTACCCCTCGTCCTGTGGTGAAGTTTCCAGCAAAAGGGTATCAGCAGAAACTTCTGGATCGACAAGCACTTTGAGTTTCATAACTTTCAACATTTTCCTAGTTTCAACAACACTTTCAACGCTTTCAGTAACAGCTTTTTAACCTCTAGAAAGAACATTTATCACCTTTAAATTGTTGACCATTAATCAATTGTCACTTTTCACCAGTTACCTCTTTGTTTTGGCTAATGAAATGATTCCCAAGCTCCTCTTTTATTTTTTCATTTAAGAACGAGAGAAGTAAAAATGAACTTCTTCGGGTGTCCGACATGAATTAAAATCGATTATAGATAATGTTCTATAGTTCAGAGATAAATAGATCGATTGAGGTAATATAGTTACAAATTGCATCTAGCATTTAAGCAGCCACAAGTTTTAAAAACCAATGCAAGGGAGCGTAAACGATGATGTGCACACTCGGTACCCAACGTCAAAGGTCAACGACGACATTACATGGCTGACAGATGCAGTACACTAAATTGTGGAACGACAAGCTGGAAGTGCATGCAGCAGCGCCAAACCAGATAACAAAGACAGACACGGGAGATTACAATTTACAAACCTCTTATTTTACTGGCGAATGTAATAACGTGAAATACCTTTGCACGCCGAATCGATAATCGAAGGAAGCGGAATTTGAAAAGAACTTCCTGTCCATTGATCCCCTGCATGAAAAAAAAAAAAACGAATTAATTTTTCACAAACTCCCGCCATGACGTGGGTTGTTTGTTGATCCTGTCACAAAACGAAGCCAGTCGCGTCAACAGTAGTCTAGTAGCTTAGCTAGACCAGTAGAATATTAACGACTTTGTATTTGACACTAAAAAAACACGCACACTCACGTACGCAGACAGTCACGCACAACTGAGCATAATTGATTCACCAATAAACTGAGTTATAGATCTGTGTTGAGAATGGGAGGGAGGGTGGAGATGATCTACATCGATGATTTCCCCTATTACACGATATACCACATTTGATGCAACAAAGCCCTCAATCACTCCAACCTCTGCGTATAATATACTTGGAATTTGAAAAAAACCGAATAAACAAACAAAAAACCAAACACAAAATAAAGACATCGAAGTTGTGTTTTAAAAGAAACAAAAAAGAAACATCAAATTATAGATATGTAGATCACTTCCATCAGCCCTATTAAAATGCTGACACGAATATTGATTTCACACATTTTTTTTTTCTTCTTTTTGTGCCATAAATTAGAAAGAAAAGAAAAAGAAAAACAACACAACTCTCAAGATGATGATTTTCAACAGGGGGTAAGAAGTGGTGGACAAAAAATTCCACAACTTAAAAAAAAATGACAATGTCGTATTACGAATAGATTATTAAGATTGCACATAGCGTCCCTTTTCCCTTAATTATGATTAAGTGTTGAACCTGACTCGAAATAAAAAGCACAACGAGACATCGGTAATAGATATGCTTCAGTTGATATCGATTTGAAGTTCAATATGTCGAAATAGAAATCCTGAACATTTGAAGACAAAAACAAATGACACAACGTGCCAATTAAAACACAAAATGAAACCGAATTATATCAATGGATTGTTGAAGAAGAAGAAGAAGAAGAACGGCCTCAATGAGAAGGAATACCGAGGAAGGGCGACACTGATGATGATATAAAAATTCCAAAATGTACGTGGGATGTGGGTTGGGGGTAGGGAGGGGTAGGGGGGATTATGTGGGCGTGGCCTCTGAGTGATGGGCGGGAGCCGGCGGAGGACTTGCTGACGTTTCGGCCTCCAACTCGTCATCCTCGTCGTCCATTTCGTCTAGATTTTCGTCCCTGTCTTGGTCCCGGTCCTGATCCTCTAGAGGGGCTTGACTAGAGCAGTAGTACTTCTTATGCGCCAAAAATGTGTTCATGTAGGTGAACGTGATATTACACGATTTGCAGTGCTTGCGAAAGGGATCAGTTCCGCTGGCCGTGGCCGCAGGACCCGAATGGAAATCCGGCGTCAAATTGCTCAGCGGAGGCGAGTGACCTTCGCCCGAATGCGATGAATTCGAGCCGCCAGTCGACGATTGGTGCATCATCATGACATCATCCGGATCGATCTTCACTTGAATAGCTTCGTCCGGTGAGCCGGTCGACATCATCCTGCTCGTCGGCAGCGATGACGGCGTATTAATTAGGGCCGGCCGCGGCGGAGGCGAATGATCCGTTATCGTCTTCATCCGATTTGCGGGCACGTTGGGATCCGGGAAAGGCGGTTTGGCCATCGCCGCCGGATTGTTGTTGACGGCCTGTTGAAGGAAGTTGGAACTGACGACGGCCACTTCGCTAATTTCTCGACCGTGAACCAATTTCGAGTGGCGGATGACGTTGCCCCGATAGCTCGAGCTGTAACAGCAGAGATCGCATAGAAATAACTTGTCTGATCGGCATCCGGCTCCGGTTGTTGGACCCGGTGAGTGATTGGCGATCCGCTGGGCCAGCTGGAGAAATTGCAGACCGGCCAGCGACGATCCGCCAAGTTCGCGCCTGTCCCTCGCGTTGCCAGCCGAAGAATCCGCGCTCTGCGGATGCGCGGCGGAAAGAACTTTGGCGCACACTTCGGGCGGGATCCCCAACGATTTGAAAATCTGATCGACATCTGGTGGCGAATTCGGCATTCCGCCAGCTGCTGGATTGAATTCACCCACGGCGCCCGTGCCGCCCATTATGCAAGAGATGTAATTATCCTCACACAGATCCGCATTCCGGCGATCAAAGTGAATGCGGACGTGAGTGCGCATTCCGCGCAAAGTGTTCCCGCGGTATCCGCACACCGAGCAGCGGAACGCCCGCACATTCGAGTGCGTCTCTACGTGTTTCTGCGCGGACGCGGCCGTAGGGCTGACGACGTCGCAACACGGGCACTTCCATCCTTGCGGCTGAATTGATCCCGACCCACCTGCCGTTGGGCTTCCTGTTCCAGAATTTTTAAAAAATAAATAAAATAAATAAATGACTTATAAGAAATTCACGGCTTTCAAAGTGGAAAAAATAAATAAATAATAATAATAATTTAATACCATTGTGACCGGGAGACGGGCCGGATGCTTTGGGAGAGGCTGCCAAAGATTCCGCATTAATTTTTCTAACATCGGCAGCATTTTTAAGCGCTGGATCGACTTCCCTTTTAGGGCAATAAAAGCTACGATGAGCCTGTAGGACAACGGCAGATTCGAATTCGATTCCGCACAGCGGGCACGCGTGTTTGTTAGCCCGCTGAATTACCGGATCGCGATGGATCGCAGGGGCTGCTGCCGGTTCTTCCGGCTGATTGCCGTTCACCTGTTCCGCAGCTGGAGCTGGCAGTTCTTTGCTGCCCGGCTGCTGGTGCCTGGCAGCGCAATAGTACTGCTTATGGACCAGGTAGCTTTCCATCCGCCGGAAGCTAATGTTGCACTCTTCGCAAGGGATGGCGCTGCTGGGTCGCTGCGCCTGCTGGATCAAATCCGTTTTATTAGACGAAGGTACAACGGGCACGGTGGGCGGGGCTTTGAAACTTGCTTGCAAAACGGCGTTCTCCAGCATGGCCAGCCACTGGGCCGGATTGGACGTCATGTCGTGGCCGGAAGGGACGCCCAGGCACATGCCCAGCGCCTCCAGTTCGGCAAATACTTTGGGTGGAAGAAACGGAAGCGCCGGCTGCTGCTGTTGCGATGCATTGTCGGGGCTGGATTGATTGACGTGGGCCAATTCCTCCCTAATGCGGATGCCTCCGATCGCGTTGCTATTGGCAACTGACTCCTTCGTTAGCGGCTCCTTCCTGGACGACTCCGCCGTGGCTGGATCTGATTCGCTCGTTTTAGAACTGAGATCCAGCGCAGTTTCCGGCGGAACGGTGGCAGAATTCGCCGTTGGGGGCGGCTCTGTTGCCGGAGGAGCAGATGTGGCCGGAGGAACGGGGGTGACCGGCGCGGATGGAGCTACCGTAACAACTGGAACAGAAGCCAGCACAGCGGCCGGGGTAGTCGAAGCCGCCGGAGTGACGACTGCCGATGAGGCCGTCGATCGTGGCTCTTCGGGCGAGTCAGCGCGGAACTGGATATCTCCATGCGGCGAGACGATGACCGAGTGAGGCGGCATGGGCTGATCAGCCGTTAGCAAACGCGCCGACTGCAGGATGCACAACGGAATGACGATCGGCGGATGAGTCGGCAACATCAGAATAGTCATAGGACCTCCGCCCGCGTTCTGAGCTCGTCCGGCCAGGCTTTCTCCAGCTGCAATGGATTTGTCCAAAGACGGGACAGGCGATCCGGCCGGTAGGTTTGCACCGGCCACTTTCCTCGACTGGCAGTAGTGCTGCTTGTGCACCTGGTACGTTTTGAACGAAGAAAACTGGATTTTGCAATCGCAACAGAAACGATCGGCTCCCGCATCCGACCGGCTGGCCGGCTCTTCCTGCAACTTGTTAATGGCGCGAAATTCTGGAGAAGAACCGGCCGTCGGTCTGTCGGACGATAAGGAACGCGACGTTTCCAAATGGCCAGCCGGAAGCGGAGGAGGTGAGACCGGATGGGTGGCCAAAAGCGGCAGGCCAACGTGAACCCTCATGTGTCGGTTGAGGCTGACTCGCTTATCGGCGCTGAACGAACAATACGGGCAGGCGTAATAGCGTCCGCTGCGTCTAATCTTGGGGGCCGACGGACGGTCGTTCAACTGCCGCAGAAAATAAAATATCCGTTAAATTATGCGAAAATAAATGGAATCATTTGATTTATTGATTTATTTTCTTTCCCTCACCAGTTCGTCCATTGGCTCGGGAGTTTGACTCCTGCCGTTACTCAGCGCAACGTTGGCCATCATTTCCGGCTGCGTCGGAAGTGTGGGAAGCGGAGACGCGCTGGTGACAGGTGCTGCGGCCGGTGACACTTGAGGTCGTTTGGAGCAATAGTACGTAGCGTGGGCGCTAAGGGTCGAAGCCGAACTAAAGCAGATTCCGCACGACGGGCACATATGATTTAATCCAGCTGAAAAAAAAAATAAATAAATAAATAGAAATAAAAATTAAATAAATAAATCAAACAACAACAACAACAACAACAAAAAATGAATAGAAATGTTAATAATTCATTTCTTGCATACAATTGTGGTGTCAATAATAATGGGAGGGGAAACGAAAAATGTTCTTCGTTACCTGATGATTTACTGCTAGCCGGAGGCGTTGGAGATAATCGATTCGGAATCGGCGGTGGCGGCGGTGGTGGAGGTGGAGGTGCCACGGGCAAATTCATCAAAGAACCTTAATTTAAAAAAAAAATAAAAAATAAATAAATAATAATAATAAAAAAATAAGTAAATCAATAAATAAAAAATTTCGTGTTTCAAATTAATGAGTTGTCAATTATTTGTTGCCCCTGTTCCTTACACAGAAATACACGGACAGAAAGACAATTCAACGGAATCCAGTTTAACTGATAGGGAGATTTAAAAAAAAATTTGCATAAAACAGAATTTTATCTTTTCCTTTTTTTTTCTTGTGAAAAGAAAAGAAAAGAAAAAGGGAAATGGTAGTTGAAAATGGATCAAAAGAAGAGCTTTGAAATCATCATCCCCGGCGATTGAGATTTGATGTTTCTGAGCGATAACAATTGAAAACGAGTCGGGAGGGCCAGTCATCTTTTATCTTCTTCTCCGTTCCTTATATTTTCTCTCTCTTCTCTTTCTTTTCTTCTTGTAAAAAAGAAAAAAAAAAAAGAAAAAAACTGGAACTGGTATAGAATACATTATGCAGCTGCTGGGTCGATGCGATAATACGCAGCTGATGGCCGATTGGCCGCTGATGCGTTCAGTGTGTCGCGGTGCCGTGTTCAGTTTCCATTAGCTGGCGCAATCAAGATGTAGATAAATCTGTATACTAGCTAACTCTCTTCCCGACTCCTCTCTCTCTCTCTCTCTCTCTCTCTCTCTCGTATTATATATATACACACACACACACACATTCAGGATAATATATAGTGGAGGAAGGAGATCTAGCGAAAAGGCTGGAAGTGGAGGGGATTTGGACCGGCCTTCTTGCCCTCTCTCCGGGGGGAGGACGGCCTTGAATGGAGAGACGCTGATATGGACGTCGCCAAAAACATGTACATCAGAGAGAGAGAGAGAGAGAGAGAGGAAGAGAGAAGAAGGTTTCACTCAGCGACTAGTTATCATCATCCAACTGTAATATTCAGTTGGCCGGAAGGAACTGCGGATTTTAGCCTCCGTAATCATAATCACTGCACAAACACACAGAATTGAAATCGAACAAATCCAAGAGACTAGACGTGTTAGTGTTTTGTTTTTTTTACTGACTTTCTTTGACGTCACGTATCGACAACGAAGCCATACATTTCCAGTATATCTGAGAATTAAAAAACAATTTTTCTAAATAGCTGATTAATCAAACAGATCCCATTCGGTTGGGGCATTTATTTTTCTTTGAAAGATCAATCGAAACACATCCGGTCGGCCTTGGATGACGGACGTAACCCTATCTCTCTTTCTGGCTAAACATCTATCGGCATCATCATCAATGATTGTGTTATTTTATTTTTTATTATTTTTTTCCCCATTCCATTAATTGGATTCATTTTTTTTTCTACGACAAGAAGAAGAGAAAAAAACAAAAAAGAACGGGAAAACAAGTCCCTCCGGTTCTTGTAACCCACACGATACGTTCAAACAAATGAATCACGATAGCAAAACGAAAAAGAAAAAAGAAAAAAAGGGAGTCAACTTACCATTGGGTATACTTTGACGTAACAATGCAAAGTACTGGAGGCTGTGCAGAAGGTCAGCGCTGAGCAGCGGATGTTGAGTGGGTAGACCTGGAACGGTGAGTTGGGCCGGCGGTGACGGCCTGGATGCGCCTGGAATGATAATCAATTCGTCCTGTTCGATTTCGCGCCTCCGCTTGACGGCCGCCATATTGGCCGTCGCTTGTTGTTGCGGAGGCGGCGGCGTAGGCGCAATCCGCGATTTGCCAACAGTCGATTTAATGGCCGGCTGATCCGCTTCCTCCGACGGAGGCCGAGACGGAGGTCGGCCTCGATTAGAGGGAAGCGGATGGGCGGGCGGTGGCTGCGGCGGAGGTGACGCAGCTGCGCTGGAACTGGTCGTCGTTAAACTGACACCGTCCTCCTCCAGTTCTTCCTCCTCTTCCATCGACAATGCCGACGACTTTGCATCGCCGCCATTGAGGCTATCGTCGTCCATTCCAGCAGGTAACTCGTCGTCTCCTGATCAAGACAACAACAACAACAGAAAAAAAAAAGAATAAATTAAAAAGAAAAGAAACAAAACCAAATTCCGCCAATGAAATCAGTTGAATCGACGATCGCTAGCAATGCGAAGTTTATAACATTATTTCTAGAGATGCATTTCTGTAGATTGCAAGCCGCTCTTCTTCTGATCAATTCACCTGTGTTACTTAACGAAGAAATACGAAAATAAAAAAAAAAATGATAAAATAATCATAAAAGCCAGCGGGGAAATTCAACGATGCGCTGCGTGAATATTTCAGATTGTTATGCGACGTTGAAAGAGGGAGGGGGGCACCGGGTAGAACCACGAAAAACAAAACAAAAAAAAAGGGCGGGCGGGCGATTTGAAAGCGTAGAAGAGCGCGCGCGTGCGCGTTATGGATCAGCCGTCATTCCCGGATGAATCCACCGCAAGAACGCGATGGGTGCAAAAGGAAGCGGGCGCGTGCGGGATTTTTATTCTTTAAAAAAAATTAAATAAGCGCACTGGTCTCTTTCCACTTGGTTTCGTTTGACTGAATAAAACGGGGGGCTACAGCCGGGATAATCATAAAAACAAAAGAGAGAGAGAAAAACAATGTCGTCCATCAAAGCCAAAATGAAATTGATCCGAACGGAATGCGGATGGATGATGGCTTTATCGCGATATGTGAAAAAGAATAAAAAGAAGAGAGGAGGATGAGAAGAAGAAACGGTCACCACGGCCGCGGGCGTTAAGAGCGCACGCAGCTTAAGACGGGCTCCTCACCTATCAGACACACAGACACACACACACGCGCGCATACTCATTTATTTATAATTTATGGCTCAGTGATGCATCAGCTGATAGGAGAGCGCTTCCCTGCTGCTTTTTTTTTGCGCTGGATGCGATTTATTTTCGCGGTTTTTTTTTTTCTTTCTTTTTTTCTTCTTTCCATCCGTTTCAGATTTTTTGGGCTGCCATCCAGAAATTAAGAAAAGAAAAACAACAACAACAACAACAAAATCTGAGATGCAAGTTAAGAGATGGATGGAGTCGCCATTGGCAGATAGCATCGTCTGCAGAACAGCTTTTTGACACCGTACATTGTGCGTCGCCTTATACAAAATGGCGTGTTTTTGCGCAAAAAAAAACAAAAAGCCACCGAAAACACGCACTTTTTGAAATTGAAAATCAGCTGACGGCAGATGGCACTTGGAAACTGATCCAATAATTTGAAATTTGGTGGCATTTAAAAAAAAAATTTTTTTTAGAGAGAAATGATTTAAGTTGAACCGTGACGGGAGTAAAGAACGCGCCGGGCAAATGTAGCGTGACATTTTGTCCACTTCTTTGATCAACGAGGTCCTTGTGATTCCGACGGATCGGACGCCTTCCATCAAAAGATCAAAAGAACTCACGTACGACCAGAGCCCCTTTTTTTATTTTAAATTTTATTATTTCATTTTTTTCTTTTCAAGTATCCCCGGATGAGTATCGTGTCATCATCACCACTCTGCTGGAACGAAAGGCGCGTTCCGCAATCAACTCCCCTCCCTCCCCCTTTTTTTAATATTATCCGATGGTGGCGGTGAATGCGCACCGTAATTGTATCCAATCGATTTAGCGGATCTGTCATAGAACATTGGCGAGCGCGCGCGTGTGTGTGACAGAAAAATAGAAGGGGGATAAGACTAGCAAAGATATTCCATGTGACGTCAAGCGGACGATGCAGCGCGCGCTTTTCGAACTCAATCACACGGAACCATCTTCTTTTTTTTTTCTTTAACATGTCAAATTATTGAGTTCCCCCTTTAATCTTATTCTTATTTTTTTGTTGTTGTCTCCCCATCAAAAAAAGATTACATGTATTCCTCGGTTTGGGATGTCAATCCCGCAGCCAACGCCAAGCAAATGAACTGTTTACACTTCTTTTGGCTCCTCACTTGCTCTTTTCATTTACGTTTTGATTTCTGTTTGAACATGTTCCTTCATTGTTTTTCTTTTTCTGTCTTTCACATGCACATTTGGCCGTGTGTGTGTAACGAAAAAAAAAACAAACAAAACCAAACGAAAAAAACAAAAAGAAAAAAAGAGGGAATATATAGACGAGGGTCGTTTTGATGCGATAAGGAACATAACACCGAGGACAATCTGGCAAGGGAGACTCGACCGAGTCGGGAGAGAGTGCCCGCATTTTTCATCCATCGATTGGATAAGCCTGAAAGCTTCTCTCTTCTCTCTTTCGAAATCATTCGGCTTTATAAGATTAAGCTTCTAAAAACCAGCGATTCAAATCACTTTGCCGCCTTTTTTTCTATATCATCGCTCTCAAGCGGATGGGGAAAGGGAATGTTTATCCGCCGCAACGGCGGCGTTCCCGTCTGACAGGAACCAAAAAAAAAAAAAGAATTTGATATTACCAAATACACGCACTCCACACACACACACACAGAGACGAGAGAGACACAGACATATGGGAGCTGGAGATGCTTGACGGGGGTCATATGTTGATTAGCATCTTACACATTCAAAGGATGACATCATCCGCCATGAACGAAAAAAAAAAAACAAAACAAAAATCTTTCAGAAAACCCTAGAGGCTAAAGACTAAAATGATTGCAGCATCTCTTCCTTTAAAAATATATCTATAACATTTATTTATTTTTTTTTTAAAGGCGGGAATTTTAAATATTTGTTTTTTTTTAAATGACGCGCATTCTCCGTTCAGGAAATATAGCAGAAACACATTTAAATTAAATTTTTTTTTTTTCGCAAAGTAAAAAAAAGGGAGGGGAAGAATTAGAAAACGAAAGGGATGACTGCACGGCGGATAATGGAGGCGGAGTAGGACGAAACGGCTAGCAAGCTCCTCCTTATCTTTGCTGACGATCGATCGATAAGCAAGTCCCCCCCCAGTCGCCAACTCATCAAGATAAAAGGAAAGAAGAAGAAAAAAAAAGTGAGAGAGGAAAAGAACTTTTAAGAAGAAAGTATTGGGGTGGTGGTGGTGGTGGTGCTATAGAGGTGGTAGTAGTAGGATGGCTAAGTAACAAGAGGGGCATAAAAGCCTAGGCAGATGATGGAAAGATAAAGAAGGCACGTCGGGACGCGGGCAGAAAAAAACACAAAAATCGGGAAAAACAACCAAACAAAAAACAAAAAAAAAAAATAGATAATGAGGAATCGATTGCATAGCGAGTGTGTCCTCTTCATGTCTCACGACTTTCTTCGTGAAAAACAACAAAAAAAATGCTGCTTTATCTTTCGTTCACTCCCGACCACGAAAAAAACCAAACACATGCGCCTTTCATTATTATTGCATCGCATCGTACGCCACGGTTTTACTTCGGCTGCCAACATTTGATGACTTAAGTGAGAAGTGCAGTCATAAAAAAAGGAAAACAAAAGAAATACGTACGAGAGCGCCGTATGCGGCCGAATGGCAAACAATTGACAATTGGTCAATAACAAAAATAGCGATGCAACAAATTCACTGGAATCACTTCACCGCGCCACTGAAACATCGTCACCAAACGTCAATGTAAACAAATAAGAGCTACGTTCAAACCAACTCTTCTTTCCTCCTCTACACACACACACACACACACACACACACGGTAAAAAAAAAAACCTGTTTCCTTTCCCCCCCTTTTTTTGAAATTTATTCTTTGGTTGCTTCCTCACTCGCCGGAGGTCGGTCCAATACTGACACTCGCTCCCCAGGAAACTCTTTGGGCATTGGCGTGTTATTGGTGTGTGTGTGTGTGTGTGTAGCGGAGATGGCGAGAAATGCAACATAGGGGGAACTACTACTACTACAACAACTACTACCGCTACTACCATACCACCCAGACATCCTTCCAGTGTTGACTTGTCTCCTTTCTCTTTGCTCCGATGTTGTTTTTCTTTTTCTAAAGGTGTCGGTCACCTTGTTTCTCTCACCTCGTCGCTATGGCTTCCCTACTGGGCTCTATACATTGGTCCCCCCCTTTTGTTTGTTGTCCAAGAGTCGATAGAAGGATCAAACAATTTTTATTTTTGCATCGCTTCTATTTTTACGTGGGGGAGAGAGAGAAAGAAAGGAAGGAAGAAAGAAAGATCCATTTCTTTTTCTGGCAGCATCGCTCTGTAACTCGGTCGAGATTCTTTTCAAGGGAAGGGGAGTAATGCCATCGATATCAAAGCATTCGAGATTGTAAGTTACGATTAGGCGAGTCGAGATAACAGCGCGCAGTCAGCTATCCTTCCATATTCCCATTGCACAAAAAAAATGAATATCTTCAAAATAAATCGGATTTGTTTTAAAAAAAAATAGTTTTTTAAAAAATAATAATAAAATAAATACAAGAACATCGGTTAGGTTGTGCGAGTCTGTGTGCGCGCAGGATGTGAGAGAGAGAGAGAGATAAGCCGGTCATGAAAATCCCAGCCGAGATAAGAACGATATCAAAGTTTCCTATCTAGAGAGTTAAAGGCAAGCAAGAGTACAGAAAAAGAAAAAAAAAAAGGGGGGAAATAGAAATGTCTGAAAGATGTTTACGGTGATAACACACAACTACTCAAGATGTAAACGCAGAGGAAATAAAACATTTTTATATGTGGGTTATAGATGATGATGCAAGGATCCTCATTCTTTCTCCCGAGGGTCTCTTATAAAAGAAACAGATTGTTATTATTATTATTATTTTTTAAAAATCATTTTCATATGAAGTCAGTGTGTGTGTGTGTGTGTGTATTACATGTACTGTATAGAGTTTCGATTAGAATGACGAGGATATAAGGGAGACGAACAAGCAAAGCATCAGCCAAAGCCAGTGTCGTGTGTGCGTGTGTTTCGATGGCGTCTGCGAGAGTGAGATAACCGTTTTGCGGCAGGCGAGGGATGAGGAGGAGGTGGAGAAATCAATCCGCTTCTCCTTGCGTGAGGGGATAAAGCAGCGATTTTGATATGCCTCGACGATGCGCGCCAGGTCTTGCAAGAAAGCCGATAACGATGGAAGAGGAGAAAAGAAAAAAAGGGAGGAAGGAAAAAAAAAAAAAAATGCCGGCCAGGATATGATTTAAAAAAAAAAAGAAAAAAAAAACACATTTTAAATGTACGTGTGAGTTGATTGCGTAAGATATATTTTTTTTTTTTTTTTTTTTTACAGAAACTAAAAAAGGGTGTTTTAATTCAGGTTGTATTTTTATCCTGTAATATTAAGGGCCTTTCCGTTTCGTAGGTAGCGACATCTAACGGCAATTAGCGAAACGTTTGCTTTATTTATCGGTAGATGGCGTTTAATTAACCACCCCACCGAGTTTTAATTATGAAAACAATGTCACCACCTAGTTAGATATTTCCAGATAGCGTCGAATGATACTGCAACGTTAATAAACGTCACGCACGTAGATTTGTGTACAAATCACAAGACACGGAGCCGGAAGGGGGAAACGATACCGCACTACCTCCCCACAAAGATTAAAAATTTAGAAAAAGATAATAATAATAATTAATATAAAAAAAAAAAAACGAAATCACAGCTGTTTTATTTCAGCTTCTGCCTGTCAAACAAACGAACGATGATATTTATTCCAATTCGATGAACGATCAATCTCCCTTTATATCTCGTTTTGGATTTGAAAAAAACAAAACAAACAACACGAGATTTGTCATCGCGTAATTTTTTTTTCTCTTCTTTCTCGGTGCACACAATTTTCAATTAATTCCTAACACAAATTTCACGTTGTTTTCTATCCATTCCCCTCCAACTCGATTTTGTCTTATCTTAATCATATGAAAATATGTATATTATATACGAGAAATCTCTTTCGGATGGAGAGACTAACCTTTACGGACAAAATTCTAATGAAGAAGAAGAAAAAAAAAACATCAAAAAATGAAAAGCCTTCAAAAACTCTTCACAAAAAAAAAATTACTCTTCAAAAAGGAAAGGGGGATAGAATCCAGATTTTGTTTTGGGCGCGGGCTTCTATGGAATCAAACACGGAGAGACACACGAGAGATTACAGTCGGACTTGATTCAAATCATAAAGGGATGTTAAAATCCACATAACAGAAAGAAGAAAAAAAAGAGACAAAATAAAAAAAAAAAAACTACTACTAATAATATGCATTAAAAAAAAAAGATATAAGCGCGCAGAATAAGGAGATGGCTGTTGTTGTCATGCACTGGCTGGACGGGATCTTGTCGTCTTATCTATCTGAGAGTGACTTTTTGTCCGCGTATGTGTGTCTTGTGTGTGTGTGTGTGTGTGTGTAGTGTACTACTACTGTAAGAGGAGGAGGAGGTGGAGGGGGGTGGAGGTGGGCTTTGCAACGGAATGGCAAGAAGAGATAAGGCACTGGGAAGTCGTCGAAAATGATACGGTCCCGAATTGCGCGACCTCGTTCCCGAAAAAAAAAAAAAAAGAAAGAAGAAGAGATAACACGCATACATAAAAGTCAATCATTTTTCTTCTCTCTTTTTTTTTGGGTTTTTTTTTTGTTGTTGTTGTCCCGTTGGCCTGTTGTGTCCCCTGGGCGTTCGATTAGAGAGACATTGATTTTACATATACATATATATATTCATTCAACATCTCCATCAAAAGACGGTAGAGGAAGGGGAGGAGGAATCACACAAAAGATTGTGAACTTTGTTCGTTCTTCGCTGCTCGTGTGAGTTGCACGAGATACAAGCCCCTCTAAATAAAAAAAAACTCGTTCAACAGCTTTTTTTTTTGTTTCCTTTTCACAATAAAAAAAATGCATCACAGTTGGATAATCAAACGTCCCTGCCTTCAGCACACGACCCACCCGCTGTCACCCCCCAGCATAGATCATCTCCTCTTAAAAAAGAACAATAAAAAACAAAAAAATGCGTGATATCCTCTGTGCCAACAAATATATAGACACACCCTAATCTTTTTCATCAACCCCTTTGGAACTATACGTTCTCCCATTATTCTATTTTTTTCTGGCATCGGTGTTGTGGGAGGGAAAGGTCAATTTTTTTATTTTTTTTATGTGTAACTCTTCAGATCAGAAGAGATTTAGGATAAATCTATAAATGAAATAATAATAATATTATTTTATTTATTTTTTTTTCATTTTCGAATATTCAAATGAATAGGTGATGCTTAAATTCTATTGCGAGTGACGTGAGGGTCGGGCTAAAATAGATTTTTCTCAGGGTTGAACTGAAGAGAGCGAACGGTTGTGGGTATTAGCAAACAACAGCTGTCGGGGAAATTGTTATGAATTAGAATTAATGCGATAATGTGCAACCAAACAATAAATTCTTTTTTTTTTCTTCTTCTTCTTCAAAAAAAATGATGTACACAATTTTCCTGTTATCTACCGGTAGCCAGCGCTACTCTTTCACGCCTCTCTCTCCCTACGAGCTAACCAATCCATTTTTTTTTTTTTTCAGCCAAAAATAAAATGGGGATTTACTCACACACACAGACACACACACAATATCCATAACTCAGCAAAAGACTGATGGATATACACAAGCGAAATAATAAATAAAAAAAGGGCTACTATGTGCGCACACAGACACACACAGTAACTACTATATAGAAGGCTTTCTTATCAGTCTGAAACCGACGCTTGCAGGCCGAGCAAACACACACACATTTTTTCTTCTCCTCCTATAACCCCCTTCCCACTCCCTCTTTTTCTTTATTTTCTTCCTTCTTTCAATAGAACTATTACACATAATAAAGAGTGTATACGTTCATATACGTTACGCAGGGCCGTATCTGTTGGGTAGCAGCAGCACCAGCTTGGCCTACCCCGATTACGGACAGGCTGTGCGAACATCAGCGTCAGATATACACACAATGCTTTTCAAGCTAAACACACACACACACACACACACGCTCTATATTTTTTTATTTTGGCTTTTCTACTCGGGCAGTTTTTGATTTAAAAAAAAAAGAAGAAGAAGAAGAGAGAAGGCCTTAAACACACAGTCAGTATCGTTTCCTTCTTGGAATTTATACTGTTACGAAGCTGCTTCGCTATCTCGCCGCACACCCCCTTCTTTCCTCTATGCAGCCAACCCCCTTATTTAATAAAAAAATAAAATACGTTAAAGAATATAAATAAATAAATAAATGAAAAAAAAATGTTTTCCTCTCTATTTGGCCCCGAATAGACGACGAAGGCCTACGTAACGCGCGAGTAGACGCAAGTTTTGCTGGCATACTGTTGATATCAAGTTTTGCGGGTGCGTCGCGACGCCGTCCGTTATTATTATTTGAGATGTTCCCTCATCCGGCAGAGAGGGAATTATCGCCGTGTGTCAGAGACAGTCAAACAAAACCAGAGAGCCGAGGCTTCGCGTGATTGGAATCAATTCAAATGAGACGAATCCAGATCGAAAATGAAGAGAGCCACACATTCTGAAACGCGCCAGATAGGCAGCCACTATAAAGCGAGTAGGACTTTGGGGGATATCATCCAATCACGCGAAGCAGTTGCGCATCAAAGTGCACAAACGCCGTACGTAAATAATTCGGCAAGTTTTCAATTCAAAGTTACGTATACATACATATACGACGGCTTTAGAAATGCGACGTCACCTGGTGTCGGGTGACAGTAGCTTCAACACACACACACACACAAAAGAGAGGGAAAAATCAAATTCTTTGAAGAAAAAAAAATATATGATCAATTTTTTATTATTTCCCTTGCTGTTGTCAGACGAGTTGACTGACAGCTGACTTGCTTCTACCAATTGTATACACATACACGCGAGTTCAGTTTCGGAGCTAGGAGGATGGACATTGTCATGGCTCGTTTCCATTACAGCAAGGGTGGGGGGAGTGTAGGGGGTGTAGGCCTTTGAGAAAGCGGCCAGATTCATTGGAACTTTGAAACCTGGCCAGAGTCGCCGATTTCGAAGGACATGCATATATAATCAATACGCGTGCAATCGCCATTTTGGAAGAGGGGAGTACTACCAGAAAGAAGAAGGGGGGAAAGGTTCAAAGAACAAAAAATAAAACAAAATGATTAAAAAAAAAAAACTGTACTTAAAAATAAAAAAAATAAAATGCTTCATTTGCAGTGCCGGAGAGAGAAAGAGAGAGGAGCGAGTAATAATAGTGGTAATAGTAGTAAGTCTCGCTATACACATAGACCCTCCCCTTTTATACACAAGAGTCGTCAAGAGTTTCGCAGTTAGTAAAGGGGGTTGGGGGTGGAACGGTTGATTAAGTAGTGATGGGGTGGGAGGCAAACGGTGTGCACAGGGAGGGAAAGGCTGGCCCGTCGCCATAGCAACGCTTTTTGGTACATATATTTTGAGAGGTAGACACATCACAAGAGACTGCGTGAGCGCACATTTCTTTTTGCGTGTGTGTGTGTGTGTGTAAAGGTGGACCGGTACAACATGTTGTTCTCTATTTAGTCCATCGAAAAAGAGAAACGAAAGACGCGACATTGAAACAAAACAAAATGAACGTCAGTTGAGGCGATCGGCTGTATCGATCGTGAACGACATCGGGGACAGCTGTTGAATTTTTCCTCACGTCTTGCGTGAAAAATCACGAAAAAAACAATTAAAAAATCTGTGAGAGACAAGAGAACGAAGGCCCATAAGAGGGGAGAATGAGAGGGAGAGAGGATGTGTTGTATTGATCGACGCCAGTTAGCGAAAGGACCGACACAGAGAGAGAGATGGTAAGAGAGAATTCAATTGCAATTGTGCAAGTGCCGCGTCCCTTTTCTCCCTCTGCAGCAGCGACTTGCGCCAAATCCCTCCCTATTTCCACCAGCCTCCTGTTCCTCCTTCCTTTTCCCCACCCGACAACGTAATCATTTTCTATAAACCAGCAGCGTCTAGATCCTTCTTGCCCCCCCGCAACCGAATATAAAAATGAATGAAAAAACATTTAAAAAAAATCAAATAAATTTAATGAAAAATTACGCGCATCAAAATTCGATTGAATGGATCACACACACACACAAAATCTGCTGGCCGGAGTGCGATAAAGAAAGTCGGTGGTGCTGCCATCATCATCATCATCTTCTTGTGGGGCTGTTGGTTAGTCGCATGTGATGTTTGGCCCAGACTTTATCGATAACATTTATCGCCGTTCTCTTTGCTCCTGTTCCCTTTAGTCCCCCCATCTTTCTTTCTTTCCATCCTCTGCCTGTTTGTGTATATACGGCTGAATGCAATTCCCGACGACTATATGTGTGTGTTGCTTATCGCTGATCGCCAGACACAACCGCTCCCGCACACCGCCCTCGGCTGCCCCCTTTTCTTTTTGTTTTTAAAATATATTTCCTTTACCGCGGCAGCGCAAACCCAACGAGCGAGAGCGATATGTCAGATGATATATTGATGGACTCACTCACTTTTCTCTTGTTGTCCTCTACAGCGTGTAAAAATGAATCGAAGAAACTGGAATATAATAATGTAAGCAATGACATCGGAACGTTCCAGATCGCAAGGGGCGGGCACAGTCCTAACCGAACTACCTTCATTTTTTTTTGATTTTGATTTTTGGTGTGGTCCCGATTGGTCCGATTAGTAGAAACAAAAGACTGTACGACAACGACCAATAGCTGACTAGACCATTGTTCTATCCGGGGTGCCCCAGCGTGATGTTACAAGCAGAAATCAGCCCTTGTAATCATCAACTTTGATGATTTTCCCCTTCAACATCATGTTTAACTAACAAGTACTACAAACGACAAGAGCTTCCAACAATGAGATGTTTTAAAGAAATGAAACGGATATACGAGATTCTCAAACTGGACTTTGTTTTTTGTTTTTCCAACAAAGAGAAGGGACATGGCCAAGCGAAAACAAAAGACCAAAAATGAAAAAAATTAAAGTCTTTCTGCCTTTTCTTTGTTGGCACATCGAGATGGATGCAAGAAGCGATGCAACACAAACAGATGCCTCCAATCCGATGGAAACGGATATACAAGATTTGGCTCTCTTTTTTTCTTTCCTTCTGTGTACGATCTTCAACACTTGAGCACGGCTACGGTGATAGAGGCCGGCACTATTGTTTCGCCATCGTATTGTCATTGCGGTTAAACAAAACAAAAGAAATTCTAAATAATGCGAGAAAGTCAAAGTCAAAACAAAACAAAAAGGAAGACAAATTTCATCCAATCGCAGCGTCCTCCTGCCCTTCGCTCATCGTCAATGCACGGCGCGTGTGTGTGTGTGTGGTCTGTGTGATGGTCTCCTCTATTGGTCTAAGATCACGACCCCAGATATGCTAATGATTCGATGTAGAAATAAAAAAAAAGAGGGGAACTTAAAAATCATCCACGTGATTTTTTTTTCTTTTTACGCGAGTGGGGGGTAAGAAGCGAGAAAACAGCGTGTGCGTGTGTGTGTGTAAAAGGATAGATGCAATTTCATTCGGAAAGCATTTATACGACAATAAAAACGGAATAGATATCCCCTATTGTTTTTTTGGCGCGAGCCATTCAAACGAATAAGAAAGAAAACAAACAGGCCTTCGTGATGTATAAAAATATTATGATACGTCCGTGTGGGTGGCCTGTAATAACCATCCCTTCCCTACCGCACAACAACCCACAACAATGAAAAAAACAAAACAAACAAAAAGATGGGAACAAACAGCGATCATCATCAAGCATCCCGCATGTTTTCATTCGAATGTTATGGTATTTCAATCAGATATTGGGAAACCAGTAGTAAAAAAAAAAAATTCAAAAATGGCGCGGATTTTGAAATAAATTAAAAATTCAAATTTTTTTTATTTTTAAACAAAACAAAAAAATTTTGAATGTCGATTTGCTGATGATTTTGAAAGCAAATAAAAACCAAAAACAAAAAAAAAAGGTGAAAACACGAAATGCCCTCCAGGAGAAAAAGAAGAAAAATCGCTGGAAAACGAACGCGGATGGAATCACGATTGGACCAGCGGGCCGCATACCGTCACGTTCTTCTTCTTTTTTTTTTTTTTCGGTTGGGTGTCATGGGGCAAACAAACACAAGACACACCGTTGTGTGTGTGTGTTTGTTTTTCGTTAATCTATACACAAACACACACGCCGAATAAAAGCGCAACGGAGGCTATATAACAGAAAAAGAGAGAGAGAGAGAGCTATTCAGATTAGATCACTACGAGCAACTTGCTCCGGTATAATCTTACGCATTTGTTTTTCTTTCTCTCTCATTCTCAAAGAAAAAAAACCCAAAGAAATGAGAGGAAATACTACAAAAGAGAAACACGGAAAGGACATTTGGATCGAGAGCTGCCCGCCGCATTGAACGGACTGTATTCAAATATATTTGGGGGAGGGAGGGAAGGAGATTGTTGCTTCTGTTGCTGGGGCTGTCTTTGTTATCAGGATGGAGCGACGCCATCTATTTCCACCCTGCGATTCTTATTTGATTGGGAAGATGGAAGAAAAAAAAAAAGAAAAACTCACTCGGGATTTGTCTACGTCATTTTTGTGTTTCTCTTTCCCTGTGAAAGATAACCAACTCTTCGTCTGCTGCTGCTGCTCTGTGTGTGTGTGGATATAGAAAAAAACTGACAAGAAAAGCTTTAGAAGAAATCAAAACCTTTTTTTCTTCTTCTTCTTCTTCTCGTAAGAGTCAAATCTCTTTGTTCATCTCTTCTTCTTTCGTCTGTTATTCGTCTGTTTTTTCTTTCCTATTTATCTCCTCTTCCATCAGTATCGCAGTTCGAGAGACGGCGGGAGTCTTGCCCCCCTCCAAATGTGTGTGTGGTGCCCACCCAGTCCCTTCACTTCTTTGAAAGACACTCCACAAAATCAAACAAAATGAACTTTTCCTTTCTCTTTAAAAAAAAAAAAAAAAAAAAGATTAATACAGGAAAGGTATCGTTATTAATATGCTGAACAGGTACGCGGGGCGGATGGGAGCCGATGCCTTTTCTCGAAAAAGAAAAGAAAAGCAATTCGTTTTTGCTTGTTCTTCAGCTACTGACGATATTTATACAGTTCCTTACAAACACAAAGGAGATCGAGACATTTGAAACGTCAGGGCCGCCCCTGTCGATGCCCGCATGCACAGATTTCAAATCAAGAAAGATTTCATTTTTTTTTTTCCTGTTTTTTTTTTCTGTTATTTG